>NC_087303.1:5214589-5389589 GCF_015220805.1 Pogoniulus pusillus | reverse complement strand
CTTCTTTGGTTCCTGGGATAAGAAACTGCCCTGGGCAGGCTGTGCCAATCCCCATTCCAGTGCTCAGCACAAGGACATTCTCCTGCTGTGCAGGCTCTGCCCTGCTCTTGCAGCACTGATGAGAGCAGCTCCACTTCTCTCTCTCCCTCTCCCCATTTCAGACACTCCTCAGGCACTCCTGAGCTGCTGCTCCTGCACCACGTTGCCCTTTGTGCCTCAGCCCAGGCAGTTTGCTGGGGGAATCATTTGTCCCCAAATTGAATTATGTAACTTTTTTTGTTGTCCAGGGGTTGCAATTAGAAGCCTCTCAAAGAGAAGAGGGTGTGCAAGGCTTTGCTTTTTTGCCCTGCTCACTGCTAGAACCTGCTTCTGGAGGCATCTGAGTAGATAATTGACTCCACAAATGACTTCCTAACAAAAGCAGGAGCATTTTGGGGGATACTCAGGTCAACCTTTTAAGCAGCTCCTGGGTGAATTAGGCAGCAGAAGCTGGAACATTCCTGGTTGGTTACTCATCTCTAAAGTTGTCTGCTGAGTTCTTGCTTTATGTGCTCAAATGCCAGCACTGAGCCCCTGCATGAAGCTGCCCCTCAGAGGGAAGGTGCAGACAGCTCTTGGTGTTAGCTGGAAGGAGAGGCATGGAGCTGATGGAATGAGTCCAGAAGAGGCCACACAAATGATCTGAGGGGTGGAACCCTTCTGCTGTGAGCACAGGCTGGGAGAGTTGGGGTTGTTCAGCCTGGGCAGGAGAGGAGAGGAGAGGAGAGGAGAGGAGAGGAGAGGAGAGGAGAGGAGAGGAGAGGAGAGGAGAGGAGAGGAGAGGAGAGGAGAGGAGAGGGAAAAGGAGAAGAGAGGAGGAGGAGAGGAGAGAGAAGAGGAGAGGAGGAGAAGAGGAGAGGGAAGAGGAGAGGGCAGAGGATAGGGGCTCCAGGGAGACCTTAGAGCAGCCTTTCAGTACTCAAAGGGGGCTAGAGGAGAGCTGGGGAGGGACTATTTTAGCAGGGCTTGCAGTGATGGAATGAGGGGTGAAGGTTTTCAACTAAGAGAGGGAAGGTTCAGGTTAGGCAGATGAGGGTGGTGAGGCCCAGCCCCAGGTTGGCTGGGAGCTGTCCCAAGCCTGAGACCGTGGTTCTGTGCTTCTGTGCTCCACAACCTCCCTGGCAACCTGTGCCAGGCTCTCCCCTCCCTCATTCTCCAGAATTTCTTCCTCATCTCCACTCTCACTCTCCCCTCTCCCATCTCAAAGCCATTGTCCCTCATCCTGGCACTCCCAGCCCTTGTCATGAGTCCTTTCCCAGCTCTCCTGCCCAGGGAGGTGGTGGAGTGGCTGTGGCTGGAGGTGTTGCAGCCAAGCCTGGCTGGGACACTGAGTGCCATGGTCTGGTTGGTTGGGCAGGGCTGGGTGCTAGGTTGGGCTGTAGGAGCTTGGAGCCCTCTTCCAGTCTGCTTGATTCTATGATTCCCTTCAGGTACTGGAAGGCTTCTCTGAGGTCTCCCTGGAGGCTTTCCTTCTCCAGGCTGAGCAGCCCCAACTCTGCCAGCCTGTCCTCATAGAGAAGATGCTCCAAGCTCTGATCATCTTCATCACCTCCTTTGGACCCTCTCCAGCAGTTCCATGGTCTCCTTATGCTGGGAGCACCAGGAGTGGTTGCAGTACTTCAGGTGGGGGTCTGATGAGAGCAGAGTAGAGGAGGACAACCCCCTCTAGCCCAGCCACTATGTATCTGCCCTACAACTTCAGGCTTCTGTTCCAAACCTGCAGATCTCTACATGACCCCAGCAGACTTCTGCCTCCAGAGATTAGATGCCTGTTGTAAGACAGTAAATGTCTACCCCAGCACAGAATCCTGCTCCCAAACAGCAATCATCTACCCCAAAGGTACAAAACACAAGCTGAGGTTTTCCTTTCGTGAGGAAGATGCTGCACAGAATGTGAAGGGTTGGAAGGGACCTCCAGACACCTACCAGTCCAACCCCCCCCTGCCAGAGTAGGATCACCCAGGGCAGGGCACACAGGGACACATCCAGATGGGTTCTGAATCTCTCCAGAGGAGGAGACTCCACAACTTCTCTGGGCAGCCTGCTCCAGGCCTCCAGCACCCTCACACCAGACAAGTTTCTCTTCATGGGGGTTAGAAGTAGATGATCTTTGAGGTCCCTTTCAGCTTAAACCATTCTATGTTGAGGTGGAACCTCCTGGTTGTGCTCATTGTTCCTTGTCCTGTCACTGGGCACCACCATAAAGAGCCTGGCACCTTCATCCTGGCACCTTCACCCTGGCACCTTCACCCTGGCAACTTCACCCTGGCAACTTCACCCTGACACCTTCATCCTGGCATCTTCATCCTGGCACCTTCATCCTGTCACCTTCATCCTGGCACCTTCACCCTGACACCTTCATCCTGACACCTTCACCCTGACATCTTCACCCTGGCACCTTCATCCTGACATCTTCACCCTGGCACCTTCACCCTGGCAACTTCACCCTGACACCTTCATCCTGGCATCTTCACCCTGGCACCTTCATCCTGTCACCTTCATCCTGGCACCTTCACCCTGACACCTTCATCCTGGCATCTTCATCCTGGCATCTTCACCCTGACACCTTCACCCTGGCACCTTCATCCTGGCATCTTCATCCTGGCATCTTCACCCTGGCGCCTTCACCCTGGCACCTTCATCCTGGCATCTTCATCCTGGCACCTTCATCCTGACATCTTCACCCTGGCACCTTCATCCTGGCACCTTCATCCTGGCACCTTCACCCTGGCACCTTCATCCTGGCACCTTCATCCTGCCACCCACCCCTCAGGTATTCACAAACACTGCTCAGATCCCCTCTCAGCCTTCTCCTCTCCAGACTGAACAGCCCCAGGGCTCTCAGCCTCTCATCACAGCAGAGGTGCTCAGGTCTCTTCAGCAGCAGCTGCTGAAGGCAGAAGATTTGCTCCCAGCACCATCAGCCCTGTTGTTAACAGCCATGAGTGATGGCATCTTTACAGCTTCTTGGAGCCCAGCTGTGGACCAAGATCTTGCTATAAAAGTCACTCTGCAAGAGCCAAGCAAAAGGCAACTTCAGCTAGAAGAAAGATGAAGTCCTGTAATTAATCCCTGCTCACATCAAGCCATTCTTCAGTGCTAAGTGATCAAGCACTCAGTGAAAGGACTCCTGGGGGCTTGGGGGTTCTTTTCTTTTCATTGGATTTCAGAAGTCCTCAGATCAGAGGAGCCACTCCAGGGTAATCTCTCTAAGCCAGGTATTGATTCCACGTTCAGTGGAGACTGGAAGCAAAACACAGTTCAAAGGTGTCTTGTCCCAGCAGCAGCTCCTCAATGTGTGAGATCCACCTGGGGTGGACTCATTGCTGCCCTGGCACTGGGCACCACTGACAGCAGTCTGCCCCCAGCCTCTTGCCCCCTACCCTTTAGTTCTTGCTGAGCACTGCTCAGGACCCCTCTGGGGCTGCTCTTCTGCACTGCCCCTTGTCCTGCCACTGGGCACCACTGACATGAGTCTGCCCCCAGCCTCTTGCCCCCCAGACTTCAGCTCTTGCTGAGCACTGCTCAGGACCTCTCTGGAGCTGCTCTTCTGCACTGCCCCTTGTCCTACCACTGGGCACCACCGACATGAGTCTGCCCCCAGCCTCTTGCCCCCTACCCTGTAGCTCTTGCTTGAGGAGGAATGGGTTTAAAGTGGCAGAGGAGAGATTGAAAGTGGATGTCAGGAAGAAGTTGTTTGCAGTGAGAGTGGTGAGAGACTGGCATAGGTTGGGGATGGTGAGAGACTGGCACAGGTTGAGGGGGGTGAGACACTGGCACAGGTTTGCCAGGGAGGTGTTCAGGACCAGGCTGGATGAGGCCTTGAGCAACCTGTTCTAGTGGGAGCTGTCCCTGCCTATGGACTGGGCTGAGCTCTGAGGTCCCTTCCAACCTAACCCAGGCTGTGATTCTATGATTGAAGTGGGCAAAGCCAGGCCATGGCACAACCCAGTGCCCAGGGCCAGTGACACCATGGCTGCTGGCAGCTGTTTTGCATCTTCTGGACAACTAAAAGGAGCTGAAAACAAAGTCACTCTTCCCCCCTGCTCACCCAGTTCCTCCTTATGCTGCTTGCCCTCCTCCACCTTTCCTGCTTGGCACCATCTGTCTTGCCTGTGCCTTCCCCTGAGGCCACCTCCTGTCCTCCTTTGCCTGGCACCTTTCTTGGCATTGCTTTCCACCAGGTTTCCTCTGGCAATGGATCCTTCCCCAGGCTCTGGGCTGGTTTTGCTCCTTCTCTGCTGGCATTTGTGACACTGGGACTGAAGGGGACCATCCCTTGCTTGCAGATGTGATTGCTTCTTGCTGCTTTGCCTTAAGGCTTCGGGAAGGAGGAAGCAAGAATCATGGAGTGGTTTGGGTTGGAATGGACCTTTCAAGGTCATCTAATGTCCCCAGGGACATCTGCAGCTACAAGAGGCTGCTCAAAGCCCCACACATCCTGACCTGCACTGGGGCACCTCCCACCTCTCTGGCCAACCTGGCACAGGCTCTCACCACCCTCAGCATAAAACAGATCCTGCTTAAAAGCCTGCCCCAAACTTTCTGATTGGCCATTTAAAGTCCTGAAAGGCCACCAGAAGGTCTCCCTGCAGCCTTCTCTCCTGCAGCCTGCCCAAGCCCAACTCTCCCAGCCTGGCCTCACAGCAGAGCCCTTCCAGCCCTGCCAGCACTGCTGTGGCCTCCTCTGGCTCTGCTCCAGCAGCTCCCTGCCTGTGCTGTGCTGAGCACTCCAGAGCTGCCCCAGCACTGCAGGGGAGGTCAGAGCAGAGCAGAGCAGAGCAGAGCAGAGGGGCAGAATCCCCTCCCTGCCCCTGCTGCCCACACTGCTGGAGTTCAGCCTAGGACAAGGCTGGGGCTGGGCTGGCAGTGCTCAGTGCTAGCTCACATCCAGCTGTTCCTCACCAAGCCCCCCCCCCAAATCCTTCTCCCCAGCCCTCCATCCTCAGCCAGGATGGGTTGATACCAGAGGTTACTCCAGCCCAGGTGCTTGACCTTCCATTTGGCTCTGCTGAACTCCAGAAGGCTGCCACGAGCCCACCCCCTCCTGTCTGCCCACATCCCCCTGAGTGGCACCGTGCCCCTCAGCCACCCCACTCAGCTTGGTGCTACTGGGAAGAGGCTCAGGATGCTGCAGAGCTACAGCAGGAGCCCAGCTCTGTCACCAGGAGCTGTGTGCCTGTGGCCCATGAACGTTTCACACCTCTCAACCTTGCCTGTGCTGTGAGCAGGCAGCCAGACACAGCCTCACAGAGCCCCAGGCACAGCTTGCAGCAGCTAACACCACGGGAGGAGGATGATGATGATGAGCTCTGGCTCTGAGGCAGGAAGGAGAGGTTGCAGCACTTTGGCTGCAGCCTCCCCCCATGGCTACAGACACCCTGGGGCCGTGTGGTGGTTACACACTGCCACTGTGCCACTGCTCCTGGCACCACTAAATGATCTGGAAACAGCATGGAAAGGAAGATGAAACCCTCCCAGCAGAAAGCTCTCTCCACTCCCCCAGGGAAACATTTGATGTGGCTGAAAACCTCTGGCTAGCCAAAGCTCCCCTCCACATCATGTCCTTTGAGCATCCCAAAGCAGGGATCGCTGCTCACTGCCCTCCAGCATCCCCCTGCAGGCTGAGCTGAGCAACACGCAGCAGTCTGACACTGTGCAAGGTGTTGGCCACTGCTGAGCTGTGCCCAGCAGCCAAGCAGGATGCCTCAGGACAGGAATCACAGCCTAGGAATCACAGGGGTGGACTCCAGAGCTGTACTGTGGCCATCCCAAAGCAGGGATCACTGCTCACTGCCTTCCAGCATCCCCCTTGCAGGCTGAGCTGAGCAGCTCGCAGCAGTCTGACACTGTTCAGGGTGTTGGCCACTGCTGAGCTGTGCCCAGCCCCAGCCAGTGCCCAGCATCCAATCAGGATGTCTCAGGGCAGGAATTACACCCTAGGAATCACAGGGGTGGAATCCAGAGCTGTACTCTGAGCATCCCAAAGCAGGGATCAGTTCTCACTGCCTTCCAGCATCCCCCTTGCAGGCTGAGCTGAGCAGCTCGCAGCAGTCTGACACTGTTCAGGGTGTTGGACACTGCTGAGCTGTGCCCAGCCCCAGCCAGTGCCCAGCATCCAAGCAGGATGCCTCAGGGCAGGGATCACACCCTAGGAATCACAGGGGTGGAATCCAGAGCTGTACTCTGAGCATCCCAAAGCAGGGATCAGATCTCACTGCCTTCCAGCATCCCCCTTGCAGGCTGAGCTGAGCAGCTCGCAGCAGTCTGACACTGTTCAGGGTGTTGGACACTGCTGAGCTGTGCCCAGCATCCAAGCAGGATGCCTGAGGGCAGGAATTACACCCTAGGAATCACAAGGGAGGACTCCAGAGCTGTACTCTGAGCTTCCAAAGGCAGGGATCAGTTCTCACTGCCCTCCAGCATCTCCCTTGCAGGCTGAGCTGAGCAGCTCGCAGCAGTTTGACACTGGAAGGTGTTGGCCACTGCTGAGCTGTGCCCAGCAGCCAAGCAGGATGCCTCAGGGCAGGAATCACACCCTAGGAATCACAGGGGTAGAATCCAGAGCTGTACTCTGAGCATCCACAGGCAGGGATCACTGCTCACTGCCTTCCAGCATCTCCCTGCAGGCTGGGCTGAGCAGCACGCAGCAGTCTGACACTGTGCAAGGTGTTGGACACGGCTGAGCTGTACCCAGTCCCAGCCAGTGCCCAGCATCCAATCAAGATGCCTCAGGGCAGGAATTACACCCTAGGAATCAGAGGGGTGGACTCCAGAGCTGTACTCTGAGCTTCCAAAGGCAGGGATCAGTTCTCATTGCCCTCCAGCATCTCCCTTGCAGGCTGAGCTGAGCAGCTCGCAGCAGTTTGACACTGGAAGGTGTTGGCCACTGCTGAGCTGTGCCCAGTCCCAGCCAGTGCCCAGCATCCAATCAGGATGTCTCAGGGCAGGAATCACACCCTAGGGATCACAGGGGTGGACTCCAGAGCTGTACTCTGAGCATCCTAAAGCAGGGATCACTGCTCACTGCCTCCGTGTGGATATCAGAGGAGGGGAGGAGGTGATGAGTTTTAACAGCAAAACCCAAAGGAAACCTAAACAGAACAAACAAACAAACAAACAAAACTAAAACCAAACCAAAACCAAATCCAAACACCCCCCCCCAAAAAAAAAAAACCAACCAACCCCAACAAACCCCAAACCAGATCAAAACCTAAACCCCCCAACCCAACCCTGCAAAGAAAGAGCCTGCTGAAGCAGGAAGGTGGCAGCTCGGCCAGCAATGCCCTCTGAGATCTCTCCCCAGCTCCTTTCTACCTCCTCAGGGGTTTTATAGCACCCCAGAAGTGTTCCAGTCAGAACATCCCTGCAAGCTCACCCAGTCCAGTCCAGCTGCCAACCTAACCCCACTGTGGCTACTAAACCATGTCCTTGGGCTCTATGGCAACAGGTTTCATGCACCAGGCTGGGGTCAGAGTGGCTGAGAGCAGCCAAACAGAAAGGGATCTGGGGGTGCTGATTGGTACCCACCTGAACATGAGCCAGCAGTGTGCCCAGGTGGCCAAGAGAGCCAGTGGCATCCTGGCCTGCATCAGCAATGGTGTGGCCAGCAGGAGCAGGGAGGGCATTCTGCCCCTGTACTCTGCACTGCTTAGACCACACCTTGAGTGCTGTGTTCAGTTCTGGGCCCCCAGTTTAGGAGGGACATTGAGATGCTTGAGCGTGTCCAGAGAAGGGCAACGAGGCTGGGGAGAGGCCTTGAGCACAGCCCTACGAGGAGAGGCTGAGGGAGCTGGGATTGGTTAGCCTGGAGAAGAGGAGGCTCAGGGGAGACCTTATTGCTGTCTGCAACTACCTGGTTGTGGTGGTTGTGGCCAGGAGGAGGTTGCTCTCTTCTCTCAGGTGGCCAGCACCAGAAGGAGAGGACACAGCCTCAGGCTGTGCCAGGGGAGATTTAGGCTGGAGGTGAGGAGAAAGTTCTTCCCTGAGAGAGTCATTGGCCACTGGAATGGGCTGCCCGGGGAGGTGGTGGAGTCGCCGTCCCTGGAGCTGTTCAAGGCAGGACTGGACGTGGCACTTGGTGCCATGGTCTGGCCTTGAGCTCTGTGCTAAAGGGTTGGACTTGATGAGCTGTGAGGTCTCTTCCAACCTTGGTGGTACTGTGACACTATGATACTGTGATGCTGTGATACTGTGGTACTGTGATGCTGTGATACTGTGGTACTGTGATGCTGTGACACTGTGATGCTGTGATGCTGTGATACTGTGGTACTGTGATGCCACCCTTGCAGAGCAGAATCCCTTCCTAAACCCCAACCTAAACCTGTTCTCCTCCAATTGAAATCCATTCCTGGAACACCTCCAGCCATGGGCACTCCACCACCTCCCTGGGCAGCCTCTGCCAATCCCTGACCACTCTTGCAGCAAAGGCATTTCTCCTCCTCTCCAACCTACCCCTTCCCAGGCACAATTTCAGGCCCTTTGCTCTCTTGCCCTCACCTGATGCTGGGGAGAAGAACCCAACCCCCACTTGACTCCAACCTCCAGGGAGTTGCAGAGGGCAACTCCTTTCTCTGCAGGCTCTTCTCTCAGAGGCAGAAGAGATGGCTCCATTAAAAAATGCCTTCCAGCAGGTGCCTGTTTCCATCAGCCTCTCCTCATTTGGCAAGCTGAAGCTCCTGTCAGGGTAAAAAGTGAGGGAATATAAAGAAATCATTTTCCTCTGGCTGAGGTTTGATTCCTTTCCCTACTCCCCTGCTGCCAGGAGCAGCCCAAAGCTGCTTTGGGCATTAAGATGCTTTGAGTACTCCTGGAAGCTGAGGTGAGGAGAGAGGTCAGGGAGGGAACATCAGTGGAAATTACAAGAACTTGAGCCTGATTTTTTTTGCCTCCTCAAGATCAGTGTGAGGTGCTGACTGCTTGAGGAGCTCTGGGGAGCAAGGGAAGGTAAATCCCCAGCTGAGCTTTCCCCAGGCTCTGCTTTTGGAGGTGGCTGAGGTCTCAGGGCCAGCAGGAACGTGCAGGATGCTGTGCTGCATCTTGCTGAGGCCTTTTCAGCCTCTGCCAAGGCAGAGATCCTGCCCCTTGCAGGCTCACAGCATGTTGGTCTGCTCTGCCTGGCACACCTGCTGAGGCTGGCTGTGGACTGAGCCCCTACAGCAAACCCTCTCATGAATAAAACACTTCAAGAAGCAAGGAAAGTGAAGCTATGGGAACCTTGAGAGCTTCAGCAAGGCCATGGGTGAGGGTCTGCACCTGGGGCAGAGCAAACCTCAGTATCAATCCAGACTGGGGGATGAAGGGCTGGAGAGCAGCCCCAAGGAAAAGGTCCTGGGGTGATGCAAAGCTCAACAGGAGTCTGCAGGGTGAGTGCAGTCCAGACAGCAACATCTGTGCCAACAGTGGGGGCACAGGGCAAGGGAGAGGATTCTGCCCCTTGGCTCTGCTCTCCTCACTCCCCACCTGCAGCCCTGGGTGCAGCTCTGCAGCCCCCAGCACAAGCAGGACATGGAAGTGTTGGAGCCAGACCAGAGGAGGCCACCAAGATGCTGAGAGGGCTGCAGCAGCTCTGCTCTGAGCACAGGCTGAGAGAGTTGGGGCTGTGCAGCCTGCAGAGGAGAAGGCTTCCAGGAGAGCTTGGAGTGGCCTTGCAGGATCTGAAGGGGGCTGCAGGAGGGCTGGGGAGGGACTACTGAGAAGGTGTGGGAATGGCAGGAGGAGGAGGAATGGGTTTGGAGTGTGAGAAGGGAGATTGAAAGTGGATGTTAGGAAGAAGTTGTTTGCAGTGAGGGTGGTGAGAGAGTGGCACAGGTTGAGGGTGGGGAGAGCCTGGCACAGGTTTGCCCAGGGAGGTTGTGAAGCACAGAAGCACCCAATGTGATCAAAGATCACATTGGGTGCTTCTGTGCTCCACAACCTCCCTGAAGGTGATCAGGACCAGCTTGGATGAATCCTTGAGCAACCTCTTCTAGTGAGATCTGTCCCTGCCTATGGCCTGGCTGAGCCTTGAGCTCCCTTCCAACCTACCCCATTCTATGATTCTATGACAGTTTTGAGCCAAAACCAACTCAGAAAAGCCAAAGACAACCCAAGCCCTGCATTTGATTGACCATTTACTGCTGAAGGACACCTTGCCCAAATCCTCTTGCAGGCAACACCTGCCAGGGCACCAGTCCCCAGCCCTGGCACCGCAGGCGCTGGCACCTCCACCTCGGTATCACCTCCTTCCCAGCCCCTCAGGTAATGGAGTTTTTAGAGTTCCCTGGGAGAAATTAATGCCTGGAAATAGAGTTCACTCTCAAGCAATTCTCCCTGGTGCTCAGAGCAGATATTTCCCTTTCTTAGCATTATTGCATTATCCTCACTTAGAGCTCCCTGAATTAGCTTTCCCCTTCCCTCCCCTCCCTTCGCCAGGGATGGACTTTGCATGCTTATTAAACACTGAGTGGTGTGATTTAGGGGGGTGGCTGAAGCTGCTCCCCACCCCAGGCTCCAGCTCTCTGTCTTCTGAGTTGGGTTTTGTTTTCAATAAAATTACAAGAGGGATGTGGAGGTGCTGGAAGGTGTCCAGAGAAGGACCGTGAGGATGAGCAGAGGGCTGGAGATGCTCTGCTGTGAGGAGAGACTGAGGGGGTTGGGGCTGTGCAGTGTGGAGAGGAGATGGCTCTGAGGTGAACTTCTTGTGGCCTTCCAGGATCTGAAGGGGGCTACAGGAGAGCTGGGGAGGGACTTTTTAGGCTGTGAGGGAGTGGCAGGACTGGGGGGAATGGAGCAAAGCTGGAAATGGGGAGATTCAGCCTGGATGTTAGGAAGAAGTTCTTCAGCATGGGGGTGGTGAGAGGCTGGAATGGGTTGCCCAGGGAGGTTGTGGAAGCCTCATCCCTGGAGGTGTTTGAGGCCAGGCTGGCTGAGGCTGTGTGCAGCCTGCTCTAGGGTAGGGTGTCCCTGGGCATGGCAGAGGGGTTGGAACTGGCTGCTCCTTGTGCTCCCTTCCAACCCTGCCTGATTCTCTGATTCCATTGATTCCATTAATTGTCACTTGTGGTTTCTGCAAACTCCAGGTCAGGTGGAGGCTCAAACTGTGTCACCACAGGGATCATCCCAAGGTTCATTCAAGGGGTTCCTGCTGGCCCAGCTTGATATCATAACTCTTGTGCTGGGGGATGTCCTGCTGCTTGCCTTGGCATGAGAAGGATGTAGACCTGACAGAGAGGGGCAAAGAGATGGTCAGAGGGCTGGAGACAAAGTGCTGGGCAGCCTGGAGAAGAGAAGGCTCCAGGGACACCTAAGAGCTGCACTTCAGTGTCTGTCTCTCTTCTCGCTGGTCAGCAGCAGTAAGCCAAGGAGCAACAGCTACAGATTAGAACAGAGAAGATTTCAGCTCACCCTAAGGAGAAAGCTCTTTACAGTGAGGGTGGCAGAGCCCTGGAGCAGGCTGCCCAGAGAGGATGTGGAGTCTCCTTCCCTGCAGCCTTTCCAACCCCACCTGGATGCATTCCTGGGTGGACTGCCCTGGCTGATGCTGCTTTGGCAGGGGCTGGACTGGATGATCTCTGTAGGTCTCTTCCAACCTCTAAGGTTCTGTGGTTCTCTGAATCCTAGCCCAGGAACTGGACCATTCTGCACCTGAGTCTTTGGAGTCATCAAAGGCCTTTTTGGTCTTTGAGGTCTTTTAGCCACCAAAGTCAGCTGTGAGCACTTTGATCAGTTGAATGATGCTGAAGGTTCATCCTGGGTGATCCTGCTTTGGCAGGAGGCTCGGACTGGATGATCTACAGGCTGGGGCCAGAGTGGCTGAGAGCAGGCAGGCAGAGAGGGAGCTGGGGGTGGTGGGAGAGAGGAGCTGCAGAGGAGGCAGCAGTGCCCAGGTGGGCAGCAGAGCCAATGGCATCCTGGGCTGGCTCAGGAGCAGTGTGGGCAGCAGGACAAGGGAGGTTCTTGTGCCCCTGTGCTCAGCACTGCTCAGGCCACCCCTGCAGTGCTGTGTCCAGTTCTGGGCTCCTCCATTGCAGAGAGATGCTGAGGTGCAGGAAGGTGTTGAGAGAAGGGCAGCAAGGCTGGGGAGGGGCCTGGAGCAGAGCCCTGTGAGGAGAGGCTGAGGGAGCTGGGGGGGTGCAGCCTGCAGCAGAGGAGGCTCAGGGCAGAGCTGATTGCTGCCTGCAGCTGCCTGCAGGGAGGCTGTAGCCAGGTGGGGTTGGGCTCTGCTGCCAGGCAGCCAGGGCCAGAAGAAGGGGACACAGCCTGAAGCTGTGGCAGGGCAGGTTGAGGCTGGATGTTAGGAGTTCTTCCCCTTGCTGTGTCCCCAACCACATTCAACTCATCCCAGCCCTGCCCCTCTGAGCAGCAGCAGCAGCAGCAGCATCCCTATCACCTCCTTTAGACCCTCTTGCTTCCCATCCACAAACAGCTGAAACTGTTGTTGTGTTTGCTGACACTGAAAGGGGAGGGGAAACAACCCCACATCATTGAAATCAATGCTCAGATGCCAATTTATTCCTGCTGCAATTAGAGAGTCAGTAATTAGTACAACTTGGAGCTGTGGAGGGTTGAAAATATATCACATTTCAGAGCTGTCACCCTCAGCACCCTCCAAAATGCTGGGAACACCCTGGGGGGGTGCCCAGTCTGTTGTGCACACACTACTCAGATATGTTTTTATAGGAGCAGATTGTGGGCTGCTCCTTGGTTTGGGTTTTTTCTTCCCCCCCCCTGTTTGTTTAGAGCTTTTTTTTTTCCCTCTCCCTGCGTATGCTTTGCTATTTTGGGGTCAGCTGAGGAAATATTCCTGCCTCTAGACTGTGGCTGCTGCCTGGTGGATACCTTCTCTAGCTGGAGGGGGTTTGCAGGAGCATTAGGAAATGGAATCACAGAATGAAGCAGGCTGGAAGAGAGCTCCAAGCTCAGCCAGCCCAACCTAGCACCCAGCCCTGCCCAACCAACCAGACCATGGCACTCAGTGCCCCAGCCAGGCTTGGCTGCAACACCTCCAGCCACAGCCACTCCACCACCTCCCTGGGCAGCCCATTCCAGTGCCAATCACTCTCTCTGCCAGGAACTTCCTAACAACATCCAGCCTCAACCTGCCCTGCCACAGCTTCAGCCTGTGTCCCCTTCTTCTGGCCCTGGCTGCCTGGCAGCAGAGCCCAACCCCACCTGGCTACAGCCTCCCTGCAGGCAGCTGCAGGCAGCAATCAGCTCTGCCCTGAGCCTCCTCTGCTGCAGGCTGCACCCCCCCAGCTCCCTCAGCCTCTCCTCACAGGGCTGTGCTCCAGGCCCCTCCCCAGCCTTGCTGCCCTTCTCCAAACACCTTCCAGCACCTCAACAGCTCTCTGCAATGGAGGAGCCCAGAACTGGACACAGCACTCCAGGGGTGGCCTGAGCAGTGCTGAGCACAGGGGCACAAGAACCTCCCTTGTCCTGCTGCCCACACTGATCTTGGCTGAAAGAAGCTGCAGGCACTTGAAGAAAGCCCAGTGTAAGATGGGTGGGCAGCAGGCAGCAGAGCTGCCCTCTTCCTGCCCTGCCTCACTCTGGGGATGGGGCTGTGGATTTGTAGTTACCACTGCAGGGCTGTGCTCCAGGTCCCTCACCAGATTTGTCACCCTTCTCTGGACACCTCCTGGCACCTCAACATCTCTCTTGAATGGAGGAGCTCACCTGCTGGAGAAGAGGTGATGCTTGTGTTCCAATCACTCATAGAATGGGCTGGAAGGGACCTCAAAGATCATCCAGGTCAGCAGAGCCATCTCCAGGTTGCTCCCTTCAAGCCTGTCCTTGAGTGAATTCAAAGCTGAGACCTCAATCACCTCCCTGGTCAACCTCTTCCAGTATTTCCCCTCCCTCACTGTGCAGAGCTTCCTGGTGATGTCCAACCTAACTCTGCCCTGCTCCACTTCCAAACCATTGCCCTCATCCTACCCCCACAGGCCCTTCTGAGCAGTCCCTCCCCAGCCTGCCTTGAATGTCTCCAGAGCAGGGACCTCAACCACCCCCCTGAAGCACCTGTTCCAGTGCTCCATCACCCTCATAGTAAAGAACCTGTTGCTAATATCCAATCTAAGTCTGCTCTCCTCATGCTGGAGGCCATTGCCCCTCATCCTGTCACTGCAGGCCTTTGCAAACAGCCTCTCTGCATTCTTGCTGTAGGCTCCCTTCAGGTATTGGCAGGCTGCTATTAGGTCTCCCCCAAGCATCCTCCTCTCCCCAGCTCTCTCAGCCTGTCCTCATAGCAAGAGGTTCCCTTCAGACACTGAAATGCTGCCATGGGAGGCTGTAGCCAGGTGGGGTTGGGCTCTGCTGCCAGGCAGCCAGCAACAGAAGGGGACACAGCCTGAAGCTGTGCCCGGGCAGGTCTAGGCTGGGTGTTAGGAGGAAGTTCCTGGCAGAGAGAGTGGCACTGGAATGGGCTGCCCAGGGTGGTGATGGAGTGGCTGTGGCTGGAGGTGTTGAAGCCAAGCCTGGCTGGGGCACTTAGTGCCATGGTCTGGTTGGTTGGGCAGGGCTGGGTGCTAGGTTGGGCTGGCTGAGCTTGGAGCTCTCTGCCAACCTGCTTGGCTCTGTGATTCTATGACACCTTGCACCAGCCCAGGTTGCTCAAGGCTTCATCCAACATGGACTTTCAACACCTCCAGGGAGGAGACATCCCCAGGCTCTCTGTGCAACCTGTGCCAGTGTCTCCTCACCCTCACTGGAACGAATTTCTTCCTAACCTCCAGGCTCCATCTCCTCTCTTCCACCTTAGATCCATTCCCTTTATCAGAATTAGAGCTGTTCCATTCCCTTCAGCATCTTTATTGCTCTGTGCTGGACTTTCTCCAGCAGTTCTATGTCCCCTTTGAACTGGGAGGCTCAGAACTGGACCACAGTACTCCAGATGTGGCCTCAGCAGTGCAGAGCAGAGGGGCAGGAGAACCTCTCTCCATCTCCTAATCACAGCCCTTCTAACCCACCCCAGACTGGTGAGGAGGTGAGGAGAAAGTTCTTCCCTGAGAGAGTCATTGGACACTGGAATGGGCTGCCCGAGGAGGTGGTGGAGTCGCCGTCCCTGGAGCTGTTCAAGGCAGGACTGGACGTGGCACTTGGTGCCATGGTCTGGCCTTGAGCTCTGTGCTAAAGGGTTGGACTTGATGAGCTGTGAGGTCTCTTCCAACCCTGATGATACTGTGACACTGTGATGCTGTGATACTGTGATGCTGTGATACTGTGATGCTGTGGTACTGTGATACTGTGATGCTGTGATACTGTGATGCTGTGATACTGTGATGCTGTGGTACTGTGATGCTGTGGTACTGTGATGCTGTGATACTGTGATGCTGTGATGCTGTGTTACTGTGATGCTGTGGTACTGTGATGCTGTGATACTGTGATGCTGTGATGCTGTGTTACTGTGATGCTGTGATACTGTGATGCTGTGATGCTGTGTTACTGTGATGCTGTGGTACTGTGATGCTGTGTTACTGTGATACTGTGATGCTGTGGTACTGTGATGCTGTGGTACTGTGATACTGTGATGCTGTGGTACTGTGATACTGTGATACTGTGGTACTGTGATGCTGTGATACTGTGATGCTGTGATACTGTGACTGGCATTGCACCTCCTGCCCCCCAGAGCACATTGCTGCCTCATGCTCAGCCTCTCCCATCCAGCAGGACCCTTAAGTCCTTTCCCCCTTCACTGCCTTCCCCACAGCCATCTGGAGGCTTTCAGGGATCTCTGCCTGCTGCGTGCAGCTTTTCATGGCGAAGGAGCCTGGTTCTGATCTGGCTTATGTGGATCTGAGATAAGCCCATGGAAGGAAATGAAAAGACTGAGGGGCCTCAGCTGGTGATAAAAAGGTAGTCAGACAGGCTCCAGGGACTGCCTGGAACAGCACTTCCCAATGAAACAATGAATTGTTTCATGGAAGGATGCAAGGCAGTTAATTAAGGGAAGAAAACAAGTTTGCAGATAAACACAGGATGCTGCCTGGCTCCAGAACTTTTGCCAAAGCAAATCCTAATTAAACCCTCATTAAATCCATTTGGTGGCCCTGCCTGCCTCTGAACCAACCCTCTCTTTTTAGCTCTGCAGCTCTCCTCTCTAGCAGGAATGATGTGAGAACAGCCTCTGCTCCCCCAGCACTTGAAAAGGCTCCTTTGAAACCCAGAACTGATTGAAAGCAAACAACAACCACCACCATCACCACCTGCCAAGCCAGCCCATGCCCAGCACATGCCAGCAAGCACTGCCACCTGGGCACAAAGCACTTTGTCTCTCAGTGATCAACAGGAGCCTGCTGCTGGTAACTTGTCTAATTACCACTTTCAAATGGGGCATTTGTTTTGAACGAGGGAGCTTCTCTGCCTCCTCTCCTGCTTGTTTGCAAAGGGTCAGAAAGCTGCTTTCATGTTCAGGCTGCTTCAACCTAGAGAAGTTGGAGCTTGGCTTAAAGGATGTCAAAAGAGCCTCCTTAGAAGTGGCTTCAGAGAGATCTGGGGGGCTTAAGGGGGGTTCTTCTTGGAGTGACTCCCTGAAGGCTTCTGAGATGTGGCTGTGACTGAGTCTCTTGGACAGGAATTACTAAAATCAAGCTCAGTTTTCAGCAGCAAATTTGGTTTGGAGATTCAGTCCCCTGCCCTGCAGTGCCAGCTCAGCCAGGAGCTGTGGCTGCCTCTCTTGTGCTGGGGCTGAAGGACTCAAACCCTGCCCTGCAGTGTCATGGGTGCCAGCTCAGCCAGGAGCTGTGGCTGCCTCTCTTGTGCTGGGGGTGCAGGACTAAACCCTGCCCTGCAGTGCCATGGGTGCCAGCTCAGCCAGGAGCTGTGGCTGCCTCTCTTGTGCTGGGGGTGCAGGACTCAAACCCTGCCCTGCAGTGCCAGCTCAGCCAGGAGCTGTGGCTGCCTCTCTTGTGCTGGGGCTGAAGGATTCAAACCCTGCCCTGCAGTGCCATGGGTGCCAGCTCAGCCAGGAGCTGTGGCTGCCTCTCTTGTGCTGGGGGTGCAGGACTCAAACCCTGCCCTGCAGTGCCATGAGTGCCAGCTCAGCCAGGAGCTGTGGCTGCCTCTCTTGTGCTGGGGCTGAAGCACTCAAACCCTTCCCTGAGCCTCAAAACCTTCTCAGCTCTTGTTGAGGACCTGGGCTGGGGGGGAGGGGGCTGTTAGCTGCAGAGGTCTGCCTGAACTCCTCATGCTCAAGGGGCACTTGAAAGAGTCTCTTCAGTCATTTCTTTGGAGGAAGATTTTATTCCCCCCCCAGTGAAATACTCTTTTGAAAAGGAAACACCCCAAAATAGGTTCCTGCTTCTCTCCATGTCTGGGACTTGGTTCTCCACCACAGATGGAGATTCATAGCCAAGAAGCATCTTCCCAGCCTCTATCCCAAAGCCAGATGAGAAAAGATCATAGAACTGTAGAATGGTTTGAGTTGAAAGGCAGCTGCAAAGCTCATCCAGTCCAACCCCCCCCCCCCCCCCCACCCAGAGCAGGCTGCTCACAGCCCCACACAGCCTCCCCTGCACTGCTGCCAGCCATGGGCAGCTCCCAGCTCTCTGGGCAGCCTGGCACAGGCTCTCCCCACCCTCACTGCCAAACATTTCTCCCTTCTCTCCACTCTCAAGCTCCTCTCTCACCTTCCAACCATCCCCCCTTGGCCTGGCCCAGCAGCTCCTGCTCACAGCTCTGTCCCCAGCTCTCTGCTGGGCCCTTCCAGCACTCCAAGGCCACCAGAAGGTCTCCCTGCAGCCTTCTCTCCTCCAGCCTGCCCAAGCCCAACTCTCCCAGCCTGGCCTCACAGCAGAGCCCTGCCAGCCCTGCCAGCACTGCTGTGGCCTCCTCTGGCCCTGCTGCAGCAGCTCCCTGCCTGTGCTGTGCTGAGCACTCCAGAGCTGCCCCAGCACTGCAGGGAGGTCTCAGCAGAGCAGAGCAGAGGGGCAGAATCCAATCCCTGTCCCTGCTGCCCACACTGCTGGCGGTCAGCCCAGGCCAGGGCTGGCAGTGCTCGGTGCTGTCCCTGCTCTCGGTGCTGTCCCTGCTCTCGGTGCTGTCCCTGCTCTTAGTGCTGTCCCTGCTCTCAGTGCTGCATCCCTGCTCTCAGTGCTGTCCCTGCTCTCAGTGCTGCATCCCTGCTCTCAGTGCTGTCCCTGCTCCCGGTCTTGTCCCTGCTCTCAGTGCTGCATCCCTGCTCTCAGTGCTGCATCCCTGCTCTCAGTGCTGCATCCCTGCTCAGTGCTGTCCCTGCTCCCGATGCTGTCCCTGCTCTCAGTGCTGTCCCTGCTCTCAGTCATCCTTCCCTGCTTGTTTTCCCCAGCAAGATACTCAGCTCAGGGACCAAAGCTCTGTCTTGCAGCTCAGCATAGACCCATAGAATGACAGGGACTGGATGGGACCTCCAAAGCTCACCCAATCCAACCCCCCCTGCCAGAGCAGGAGCACCTGGAGCAGATCACCCAGCAAGCATGCAGAGAGGATGGTCTCTGCAAGGACAAGAGGTCTTTGGGTGGCTCCAGTGCTTGCTTGAGGCAACTGCCACCAAGGCAGGGACAGGAGGATGTGGCACCAGCTTGGAAAGGAAGAGATTTGCTGCTAAGAGAGGATTAATTTTCTGAGTCATCAAAATCTCAATTGAGATGCAGGGGAAAGGATTGAAGAGAGAACATTGCAGGGAATGAGATTACAGGAGGAGGGAATCTATCAGCAGCTCCCTCAAAGGTCGGGAGCAGGTTCTTAATTCTTCTTTAATGGCACCATTCCTGGTGTCAATAGCTCAGTTAAAGACTAACCAGGGGCTTTGTCCATCTGCATACCCAAAAAGCAGCTGGAAATGCTCTTCAGGGGAGCTGGCAGAGGCAGAGATCAACAATCACCTGCTTAAATTTGCCAGCAGCGATTGCAGAAGCAGAAACCTGACCCTGCCTTTTGGAAAAGCCCTGCAGGTGAGGGATGGCTTCATCTGCTGCCCATCCCTCCCCACTCCTGGGCACATCTCCTCAAGCACCACCTTGGCTGCCTGGAGGACAGCTGCCTGGCCTGGAGAGCTGCCTGGTGGGAAAGGACCTGGGGGTGTTGGTGGCCAGCAGCTGAACATGAGCCAGCAGTGTGCTCAGGTGGCCAAGGAGGCCAACAGCATCCTGGCCTGGATCAGCAATGTTGTCACCAGCAGCAGCAGTGCTCATGGCCCTGGACTCAGCACTCCTGAGATCACCCCTCCAGTGCTGTGTCCAGTTTGGGTCAGCACAGCACAGGAGGACACTGAGGTGCTGGAGCAGGGGCAGAGAAGGGCAATGAGGCTGGGGAGAGCTCTGGCAAACATGGCCTGTGAGGAGCAGCTGAGGGAGCTGGAGGTGCTCAGTCTGGAGAAGAGGAGGCTGAGAGGGGACCTCATTGTCCTCTACAGCTACCTAAAGAGGTGCAGTGAGGCTGGGGCTGGTCTCTGCTCCCCAGTCACTAATGCTAGCACAAGAGGCAATGGCCTCAAGCTGCATCAGGGGAGGTTTGGGTTGGCTGTTGGGAGGAAGTTCTTCCCTGAGCAGGTGCTCAGGCACTGGCACAGGCTGCCCAGGGAGGTGGTGGAGTCCCCATCCCTGGAGGTGTTCAGAGGGAGAGTGGCTGTGGTGCTTGAGGCTATGGTCTGGTGCTGAAGGCTGCTGGGCTGAAGGTTGGCCTGGCTGCTCCTGGTGCTCCTCTCCCAGCACAGCAATCCACAGTGCTGAGATGTTGTGCTGAGGGCTTTGGGTTAGCCAAGGAGCTGTCAGTGTGACACTGATGCTTAGACTCGAGGAGCCTGAAGGGCTTTGCCAAGCTAAGGACTTCTGTGAGCCTCTTCTCTCCAGCAACCCATGAAGAGCACCAGGCAGGCAGCACCAGGCAGGCAGCACCAGGCAGGCAGCACCAGCCCAGCCAGCACGTCCCAGCAGGCCTGGAGCCCAAGCAGTGCTCCCATTTGTCAAGGCAAATGTCCTTGGAAGTGTTCAATTTCCTGACAAATGAGGCTTGGGGTCTCTCAGCATCAACCTCAGAGCTGCTTGATTTAAGCTTTGCCAGAGCAGACTGCTTGAGAAAGACATTTCAGCACCGTGTCCTGAGCCTGGCTTTCTGCTCTGCCTGCTCTGGAGCCTTCCCTGTGTCCCTGCAGCTGTGTTACCATTTCTTGTCTCTGCCACTTCCACTTGTTCAAAGCCCTCCAGGGCCAGACTGTTCCACTCTGAGCCTGCCTGGCTGCCAGCTTAGGGATGTGGAAAGAAACCTAAAGGAGAAGTCAGAGAATCACAGAAGCTTAAGGGCTGGGAGGGACCTCCAGAGATAGAATAGAGTCACAGAATAGGTCAGGGGTCTGTGTCTAGCTCTGGACAGATGAATGACAGCACAGGAAGGACATGGACTTGCTGGAGTAGTTCCAGAGGAGAGAGCTGCTGAGGTGCTGGAAGGTGTTTGGAGAAGGGCAGCAAGGCTGGGGAGGGGCCTGGAGCACAGCCCTGTGAGGAGAGGCTGAGGGAGCTGGGGGGGTGCAGCCTGCAGCAGAGGAGGCTCAGGGCAGAGCTCATTGCTGCCTGCAGCTGCCTGCAGGGAGGCTGTAGCCAGGTGGGGTTGGGCTCTGCTGCCAGGAAACCAGCAACAGAAGAAGGGGACACAGCCTGAAGCTGTGGCAGGGCAGGTTGAGGCTGGATGTTGTTAGGAAGTTGTTGTCAGAGAGAGTGATTGGCATTGGAATGGGCTGCCCAGGGAGGTGGTGGAGTGGCTGTGGCTGGAGGTGTTGCAGCCAAGCCTGGCTGGGGCACTGAGTGCCATGGTCTGGTTGGTTGGGCAGGGCTGGGTGCTAGGTTGGGCTGGAGGAGCTTGGAGCTCTCTTCCAGCCTGCTTGATTCTACGATCTCTGGAGGTCCCTTCCAACCTCTGGAGTTCTGTGATTCCATGAGAAATCCATCCCCAGAACCAACTAAAGACTGGAACTGGGTTAAGAAAGAAGCAACTTACATTTACCTGTGCAAATCTGTGCTGCTCTGAACAGCTTTGGGCAAAGCTATCATTAAACACTCAGTGCTGGTGTTTTCTTCAGAGGGAAGGGGAAGGATGTTGATGGTGCTGCAACATTATGACAATAGCACAATGCAAGGCTTCAGCTGCTCATTTTGGGATGCTCTTATTTTGCTCTCCCGTTGTGCCAGAGGTAGAAGATGATTAACAGTAAATAAAGACAGCAGCAGCAAATTCTAAGGTAAATATGAAGTGTTCAGCCCAATCCTGCTATGAAACCACCTTCCAATGAGTGGGTTTTTTTTGGTGCTTGTTTTGTGTCTCCTCTAAATGTGGATATTATGGATTGGATTGGGTCCTGGGAAGCTCACCAGAAGCCAGCAGTGTTCTCATGCATCCAGCAGGCAGCTGTGTGCTGGGCTAGAGGGCAAGAGAGGGGATTCTGCCCCTTGGCTCTGCTCTGCTCAGACCTCACCTCCAATTCTGCCTCCTGTTCTGCTGTCTCCATTCACAAGCAAGGAGCTAACCAGACACAAATGCAGATGAGGACAGCAGAGAGGGTTTGGATGGATTTCAGCTGACAGAGGTCCTGAACTGGACAACTTCATGTCCCTCCTTGCTTGTGGCTGGAGGTGCTGTGAGAGGAAGAGCTTTGGCTGTTTGTCCTAGCACAGCAATGTCCTTGCTGCTGGACTCCCTTTGCAAGCAGTGGGGACCTGCTCTGGTTTGTCCTAGCACAGCAATGTCCTTGCTGCTGGACTCCCTTTGCAAGCAGTGGGGACCTGTTCTGGAGCAGCAATGGACCTGAGGTGGGATTCTTCTGAAGGAGATGAGCCCTTCTCAGATGGATCATAAGAGGGACACAGAGCTGCTGGAGTGAGGCCAAAGATGAGGCAAGGGCTGAAGCAGCTCTGCTGTGAGGAGAGGCTGAGGGAGCTGGGGGGGTGCAGCCTGCAGCAGAGGAGGCTCAGGGCAGAGCTCATTGCTGCCTGCAGCTGCCTGCAGGGAGGCTGTGGCCAGGTGGGGTTGGGCTCTGCTGCCAGGCAGCCAGCAACAGAACAAGGGAACCCAGGCTGAAGCTGTGGCAGGGCAGGTTGAGGCTGGATGTTGTTAGGAAGTTGTTGTCAGAGAGAGTGATTGGCATTGGAATGGGCTGCCCAGGGAGGTGGTGGAGTGGCTGTGGCTGGAGGTGTTGCAGCCAAGCCTGGCTGGGGCACTGAGTGCCATGGTCTGGTTGGTTGGGCAGGGCTGGGTGCTAGGTTGGGCTGGAGGAGCTTGGAGCTCTCTTCCAACCTGCTTGGTTCAGTGATTCTGTTATTCCATGTTCTGTTTTGGGCACCTCAATAGAAGAAGGATGTGGAGGTGCTGGAGCCAGTGCAGAGGAGGGCAAGGAAGCTGGGAAGGGCCTGGAGAAGAAATCTGATGAAGAGCAACTGAAGGAGCTGGGGATGGTTGGTGTGAGGCAGAGGAGGCTGAGGGCAGAGCTCATCACTGCACACAGCTACCTGAAAGGAGGTTGTGGAGAGGTTGGTGCTGGTCTCTGCTCACAAGTAAGTATCACAGTATCACAGTATCATCAGGGTTGGAAGAGACCTCACAGATCATCACGTCCAACCCTTTACCACAGAGCTCAAGGCTAGACCAAGTAGTGACAGAACAAGAGGGAATGGCCTCAAGCTGCCACTGGGGAGGTTCAGACTGGACATTAGGAAACATTTTGCTCAGCAAGAGTGGTCAGGCACTGGGATGAGCTGCCCAGGGAGGTGCTGGAGACACCAACCCCTCAATGTGGTTAGAAGTGGTTTAGATGTGGTGCTTGAGGCTATGGTTTGGGGTGACCCCTGCAGAGCAGGACTGTGGCTTGGGCTTGGTGCTCCTAAGGGAACCTTTCTGTGCCTGCTCCTGGAGCTCTCCTGCCCTCAGAGCAGTGCAGATCTTCTGTGAGCAGGCAGTTAGGTGGCTGTGCTGTGCCATTGCAGGGCTCTGCTACCCAAACCAAACTCCTCACAAGCTCCTGATTAAAGGGTGTCTGAGCTGCAGGTAGCATTTGGGTGAGCAGAGATCAACCAACCACAGGCAGGTGTTGAAGGCACTTCTTATCTGCTGCAGAATCACTGAAGTGAAGACTTCAGCTGCTTGTAACTCCTCACACACTGCTCCTCTCAGAGATTTAATCTTGTCCTTGTCACAGGAGCTGCAGCTTTGTCCCTCTGCAGCAGATCAGAGTCACTCCCAGAGCAGGCTCTGCTCATCCACTTGATGGATGAGAAACATAAACCCCAAAAACTTTCTTAATAGAGGAGTAAAGCACTTGTGGAGTTCCTCCTAGGGAGGAATTTAGTCACTTCAGGATTGAGTTTTGGCCCAAATGGTGGGAAGGGGAATTGGAAATGTGATGCTCTATTTTCCTTTGTGGAGCAGAGGATCAAAATGATTCCACTTTGGAAATGTCAAATGTCACTTAGCTGCTGAAATATTTGGTCACTTCTGGAGCTGATGAGAAGGTATCCAGCCACTATGGCTTGTGTAATTTCACTGATGATGCCTTCATCATCTCTGGCAGCCTGGCTAGAGGTGGAGAGAGGGGACCCTGCCCCTCTGCTCTGCTCTGCTCTGCTCTCCTCTGGGGAGACCTCACCTGCAGTGCTGTGTTCAGCTCTGGGACCCCCAACACAGGATGTGGATCTGATGGAGCAGGTCTGGAGGAGGCCACAAAGAGGATCAGAAGGCTGAAGCACTTCTCTTAATGAGGTTCAGAGCTGGGATTGTTCAGCCTGGACAAGGGAAGGCTCTGGGGAGACCTTAGAGCTGCATTACAATGTAGCCTGGAGAAGAGGAGGCTCATAGAGGCATAGAATCATAGAACCAAGCAGGCTGGAAGAGAGCTCCAAGCTCAGCCAGCCCAACCTAGCACCCAGCCCTGCCCAACCAACCAGACCATGGCACTCAGTGTCCCAGCCAGGCTTGGCTTCAACACCTCCAGCCACAGCCACTCCACCACCTCCCTGGGCAGCCCATTCCAGTGCCAATCACTCTCTCTGACAACAACTTCCTAACAACATCCAGCCTCAACCTGCCCTGACACAGCTTCAGGCTGGGTCCCCTTCTTCTTCTGGCCCTGGCTGCCTGGCAGCAGAGCCCAACCCCACCTGGCTACAGCCTCCCTGCAGGCAGCTGCAGGCAGCAATCAGCTCTGCCCTGAGCCTCCTCTGCTGCAGGCTGCACCCCCCCAGCTCCCTCAGCCTCTCCTCACAGGGCTGTGCTCCAGGCCCCTCCCCAGCCTTGCTGCCCTGCTCTCAACACCTTCCAGCACCTCAACAGCTCTCTGCAGTGGAGGAGCCCAGACCTGGACACAGCACTGCAGGGGTGGCCTGAGCAGAGCTGAGCACAGGGGCACAAGAACCTCCTTTGCCTCCAGCCCCAACCTGAGTGCATTTGTACCAAAAAAAAAGCTAAAACTCAGGTCAGAACCAAAATTCCAGAGCAAACTCCAACTTTGCCATTTCCTTCCTCCTCTCATTAAGCTTAAAATGATTTATGCCTTGTAATTGCCAGACATGGGCAAGCATCCCTGGATCTTAATAATTCCAAAGCATGGCAGAAGTGGGTTTGAAAATCCTAAGCAGAGATTAAATGACCATAAAATGCCTGCTCCCTTCCCCAGGGACAGCTCTCTTTCGACATGACAGCTTAATTAAAAGCTCAGTAAATTGGGCACAGCAGCTTCTAATAAACATCCTCCTCTCTCCCCTGCAGGCAGGGGGAAGGTGATGCTTGTAAATGTGGCAGAAGGAATTGGAGTGATCAAAGGTCCTCATCTCTTTGATGGCTTTGGCAGGAGCTAAAAGCAGCTCGGGTGGGGGGATGCTGAGGCAGGTGAGGAGCTGGGAGCCACATTTGCAGTCCACTAAACCCACCCAGTGCACATTAGCATCACTCAGGTGTCGCTGCCTGGGTGCACATCTGGAAGGTTGCAGGTGTGGTTGTGGCTTTGGATCTTTAGTTCTGGGGAGGGTGTGTGTGTGTGGGGGGGTTTGGCCTGTTCCAGGTGGTCACAGGAGGCTCACAGGATGTTAGGGGTTGGAAGGGACCCAAGATCATCGAGTCCAACCTTCCGCCAGACTAAACAGCCTCAGGGCTCTCAGCCTTGCTTCACAGCAGAGATGTTTCAGTCCTGCACTCATCCCACAGCCACTAAACCACCTCCCCAAGTAGAATCATAGAATCAAGCAGGTTGGAAGAGAGCTCCAAGCTCCTCCAGCCCAACCTAGCACCCAGCCCTGCCCAACCAACCAGACCATGGCACTAAGTGCCCCAGCCAGGCTTGGCAAGAACACCTCCAGCCATGGCCACTCCACCACCTCCCTGGGCAGCCCATTCCAATGCCAATCACTCTCTCTGACAACAACTTCCTAACAACATCCAGCCTAGACCTCCCCTGGCACAACTTGAGGCTGTGTCTCCTTGTTTTATTGCTGCTTGCCTGGGAGAAGAGCCCAACCCCACCTGGCTACAATGTCCCTTCAGGTAGTTGCAGACAGCAATGAGCTCTGCCCTGAGCCTCCTCTGCTGCAGGCTGCACACCCCCAGCTCCCTCAGCTTCTCCTCATAGGGTTTGTGTTCCAGGCCCCTCACCAGCCTCATTACCCTTCTCTGGACATCTTCCAGCACCTCAACATCTTCTTGAACTGGACACAGCACTCCAGGTGTGGCCTGAGCAGTGCTGAGCACAGGGGCAGAAGAACCTCCCTTGTCCTGCTGCCCATCCTCACCTTGAGCTCCTCCCTGGGCAGCCTGTCCCAATCCTTGACCACTCTCTTCCATGAAGAACTTTTCCCCCCTCTGTTTCCACCTCCCAATCTGCTAACACAAAGCCTCTCAGAGAAGCTGCCTGCCTGGAGAGAAGCTGAGATTTATGAATCCTCCACAGTGCCATCAGGGTTGGCTTGCAAGTGATTTACCAAACCAAAGCAGGGCTGAGTTCAGGATGGCTGTTACTCAAAGCAAGAGCTCTGACTGGTGCCATATATTTCATCTATGGGACATAAAATGCATTTGCTGTAATAAAGAGAAGATATAAATGTTAAATATCTCCTTTTTTTCCCCCCCCCCTTCCTCCCCCCTTCCTCCTTCCCCTTTTCCTCCACGTGTGGATTTGCTCTAAAGGCTTCTCCTCCTCAGCTGCTGGGGCTGTGATTGATAGCAGGCCCTGCTGACAGCTCTAACACCACTTCAGTGGTGGGCAAATTTGCTTTGGAGTATCCTTGCCTCCACCAAATTGACTTTGGAGTCCATTAAGATTGTTTGTGAATTTGGGTTTGAAGCCTTCAGCAATCTCAGCAGCTCCAGAGCTCTCAGGAAGATGGATTGGAACATCTGCCCTGGTGCACAGCTCCTAAACCACTGATTGCTTGGAGCTGGGGAGGGAGAAGTGGGGGGGAAGGATTTTATCCTGCTCGTGGTCACTGCTGCAGAGGGGGTGCTGAGGTCAGAGGCCTGCTCCTAAAGCTTGTTGCTTCTGGGCTTTGCCTGTGCTCAGCTCCAAGCCATGCCAGATAAAGGATGGCAGCACCTTGCTTCCTTCCCTTCCCCAGCACAGATATCCCAGGGGCACTGCTCCACAACCTCCCTGGCAAACCTGTGCCAGGCTCTCACCACCCTCAACCTCTGCCAGTCTCTCCCCACTCTCACTGCAAACAACTTCTTCCTAACATCCACTTTCAATCTCCCCTCTCACACTCCAAACCCATTCCTCCTCCTCCTACCAGTCTCAGACCTTCTCAATAGTCCCTCCCCAGCTCTCCTGCAGCCCCCTTCAGATCCTGCAAGGCCACTCCAAGCTCTCCTGGAAGCCTTCTCCTCTGCAGGCTGCACAGCCCCAACTCTCTCAGCCTGTGCTCACAGCAGAGCTGCTGCAGCCCTCTCAGCATCTTGGTGGCCTCCTCTGCACTGGCTCCAACACTTCCATGTCCTGCTTGTGCTGGGGGCTGCAGAGCTGCCCCCAGGGCTGCAGGAGGGGTGTGAGGAGAGCAGAGCCAAGGGGCAGAATCCCCTCCCTTGCCCACACTGCCCACATGTTCACAAGTGCCTTCTGGCAGGCAGCAATCAGCTTCCACCTCACACATTTTGGGATGGGTGTCCTTCAGCTCAGCCTCATTCTGTCTCCAGCCTCTCCGAGGGCTGTTCCTGCCAGACAGCTCCAACACAGGTCACCAGACTCCAGTTTGCATCCAAGGAACTGAGAAGGTGCCAGGCTTTGGAGCCTCCTGCCTTTGCTAGCTCAGGGCCAAGAACCATCATTGCAAAGTGTTTCATTTCAGTCTGTGAGTACCTAAAAGGAGAAACAAAATCTCCATGGGCAGGAGATGAATTAAAACCAAGGAAAGAAAAAAGAAAGGTCAAAGCTTCCTGCCAAAAAAAGTCCTTCAGGTGATGCTGGGCTCCTCTGCTTCCTGGCACCAGCTGAAAAGTGACATTCAGGAGGCTCTAACATCAGGGCAGATGCCTCTGCAGTGGCAATGCATGGTGGCAGCAAGCTGGCACAGAGGGCAAAGTGCTCTGCTGGCAGCAGCTGGACCAACAGCAGTGATCTGCTGAGCTCTGATAGCTGCCTCGGGTGGAAACATCCTCTTAGCCCCAGGGTTTGCTCTGAAGAGAAGTGTCATTCTTCCTTTGCACAGGCAAAGGGTAACTCTGGCTGTTGGGGTAGCTGTTGGCTCTTTCAGGTGTGCTCAGGTGGCCAAGAAGGCAACCAACATCCTGACCTGGATCAGTGACAGTGTGGCCAGCAGGACAAGGGAAGTGATGATGTCCCTATGCTGGGCACTGGAGAAGCCACACCTTGATTACTTGGGTCAGTTTTGGGCCCCTCACTCCAAGGAGGACACTGAGAAGTTGGAACAGGTCCAGAGAAAGGCAACAAAGGTGGGGAAGGGTCTGGAGAAGAGGGCTGGGGAAGGGGAGCTGGGAGTGTGCAGTGTGGAGAAGAGGAGGTTGAGGGAGACCTCATTGCTCTCTACAGCTCCCTGAGAGGAGGCTGAAGTAAGGTAGGGGTTGGGCTCTGCTGGTGGATGAGAAGCTCAGCAGGAGCCAGCAGTGTGCACTTGCAGCCCAGAGAGACAACCAGAGCCTGGGCTGCAGCAGAAGTGTGGCCAGCAGGGCCAGGGAGGTGATTCTCCTCCTCTGATTTGCTCTGCTGAGACCCCACCTGCAGTCCTGCATCCAGCTCTGGAGTCCCTGGGACAAGAGGGCTGTGGAGATGATGGAGAGTGTCCAGAGCAGGGCCAGGAGGATGCTGAGAGGGCTGCAGCAGCTCTGCTGTGAGCACAGACTGAAAGAGTTGGGGCTGTGCAGGCTGGAGCAGAGGAGGCTCCCAGGGGACCTTCTTGTGGCCTGCCAGCATCTGAAGTGGGCTACAAAAAAACTGGGGAGGGACTTTTGAGGCTCTGCTGCCTGCTGCACACCCATCTTACACTGGGCTTTCTTCAAGTGCCTTCAGCTTCTTTCAGCCAAGATCAGTGTGGGCAGCAGGACAATGCTTCTGCCCCTGTGCTCAGCACTGCTCAGGCCACCCTTGCAGTGCTGTGTCCAGTTCTGGGCTCCTGAGTTGCAGAGAGCTGTTGAGGTGCTGGAAGGTGTTGAGAGAAGGGCAGCAAGGCTGGGGAGGGGCCTGGAGCACAGCCCTGTGAGGAGAGGCTGAGGAAGCTGGGGGGGTGCAGCCTGCAGCAGAGGAGGCTCAGGGCAGAGCTCATTGCTGTCTGCAGCTGCCTGCAGGGAGGCTGTGGCCAGGTGGGGTTGGGCTCTGCTGCCAGGCAGCCAGGCACAGAAGAAGGGGACTCAGGCTGAAGCTGTGCCAGGGCAGGTTGAGGCTGGATGTTGTTAGGAAGTTGTTGTCAGAGAGAGTGATTGGCATTGGAATGGGCTGCCCAGGGAGGTGGTGGAGTGGCTGTGGCTGGAGGTGTTGCAGCCAAGCTTGGCTGGGGCACTGAGTGCCATGGTCTGGTTGGTTGGGCAGGGCTGGGTGCTAGGTTGGACTGGCTGAGCTTGGAGCTCTCTTCCACCCTGCTTGATTCTATGATCTCTGGAGGTCCCTTCCAACCTCTAAAGTTCTGTGATTCCATGAGAAACCCATCCCCAGAACCAGCTAAAGACTGGAACTGGGTTAAATCAGTTGATTGGCTTGGGCTGGGTGCTAGGTTGGGCAGGCTGAGCTTGGAGCTCTCTTCCAACCTGCTTGATTCTATCATTCCCACAGCAATCCTGCCTGCAGTCACAAACCTACTTTTGCTCTCCAGGGTTATCCCTGCACCACAGACTCCCTGGGATAAGCAACAGATGCACTACAGAAGTCCTTGCTCCAACTGTCACCTTCCAGAGGCTGATTCAGTGCTCAGGCTTGAAGTGAGAGACAAATCCTCATCAGCATGGCAACAAAAGAACCCCAACCCCTGGACTGGCCCAGCCACCCCTCCACTGAACTTAGCTGGCCAACATCTAGTGAGGAAGAGAACTGCAAAGCTCTCAAGGTCACAAGTGGGTTTTTTTTGCAGCCTTCTTGTCTTTTATGAGGTCTTTCAGCCCTATTAAAATGTGCTGGAGAGGCTTTTATGCAGGAACAAGGGAAAGCTGAAGTCCAGTCCCTTTCTTTTACTGCAGCTCTAATGACTTCTCTGGAGTCAGCACCGAGGGGAAGGCAGGTTGGGCTACAAACAAAGTAAACCCCAAAGCCATCGTTATGCAAATGAAAGAGGACAGGAGAGATTTAGCTGCCTCAGAGAGAGGAGAGGCTCCCAGGGCAGGGCTTGGAAGAAGGCTCAGGAGCTTGAGGAAGCAGCTTGCTTTGCCAGCAGGCACCTCTGCAGGGCGTTGGATGCCATGGAACAGGAGGGATGGGGTTGGGCAGTCACTGGGGGGGTGGTTCAGGTGGTGGCTTGAAGAGGAGGAAGGAGAGATGGGGGTGTTGGGGGGTGAGGAGCTGGATGGGAGCCAGCAATGGGCACTGGCAGGCTCAAAGGCCAATGGCAGCACTCAAATCATCACCCCAGTGGTGCTGCATCCAAAACAGTGTGGGCATAGATGGGGAGAAGGGATCCTGCCCCTCTGCTCTGCTCTGCTCTGGGAAGACCTCACCTGCACTTCTGTGTCCAGCTCTGGAGAGCTGAATGACAGCACAGGAAGGATATGGACTTGCTGGAGTAGTTCCAGAGGAGGCCACAAGGATGATCAGAGAACTGAAGTACCTCTGTTACAGAGCCACTGAATCAGGCAGGGTTGGAAGGGAGCACAAGGAGCAGGCAGTGCCAACCTCCCTGCCATGCCCAGGGACACCCTACCCTAGAGCAGGCTGCACACAGCCTCAGCCAGCCTGGCCTCAAACACCTCCAGCCATGGGGCCTCAACCCCCTCCCTGGGCAACCCATTCCAGCCTCTCACCACTCTCCTGCTCAACAACTTCCTCCTCCCCTCCAGCCTCACTCTCCCCACCTCCACCTTTGCTCCATTTCCCCCACTCCTGCCACTCCCTCACAGCCTCAAAAGTCCCTCCCCAGCTTTTTTGGAGCCCCCTTCAGATTCTGGCAGGCCACAGTAACAACTTCCCCACCTTCTACTCTGGTTCTCCACAACCTCCCTGGCAAACCTGTGCCAGGCTCTCACCACCCTCAACCTCTGCCAGTCTCTCACCACCCTCACTGCAAACAACTTCTTCCTAACATCCACTTTCAATCTCCCCTCTCACACTCCAAACCCATTCCTCCTCCTCCTGCCATTCTCACACCTTCTCAGTAGTCCCTCCCCAGCCCTCCTGCAGCCCCCTTCAGACCCTGCAAGGCCACTCCAAGCTCTCCTGGAAGCCTTCTCCTCTGCAGGCTGCACAGCCCCAACTCTCTCAGCCTGTGCTCAGAGCAGAGCTGCTGCAGCCCTCTCAGCATCTTGGTGGCCTCCTGCTTGTGCTGGGGGTTGCAGAGCTGCACCCAGGACTCCAGATGGGGTTCTGGTTTTACCACAGCTTTGAAGATTTGGCCTAAAGCCTTCAGTCAGTGGCTACTGGAAGCTACTGGAGGGGGAGATCTGTTCCTTCTGCAGGGGTGAACCAAACCATCACCACCTGGGGTTTGTTCTGCTCTCCTGCTGCAGAGGAAGTGTTGCCTCCTTCAGCAGCAGCGTGGAAGGAGGCAGGGCTGGGATGGGCACAGAGGTGGAAAGGGAGGAGCAGGCTGTCAGGGGAAGGTGAGGGATCTGCTAGTGCTGGCAGCAGGGCCCCAGCCCAGCTCTGCCACATGAAAGAGGATTTTCTCCAGCCTGAGCACATCGCCTGCAGCCTCAGCGCGGATCAGGCGGATTAATGGCTCGAAATGAAACCTCTGCTCATGCAAAAGAGCAGTGTGGCTTTCCAGCTGAACATTGCTCTGCTGGCAGGACAAAGTGACTGCTGTGTGGCATTTGCACAGGGTGGGGCTGCTGGTGGCCAGGCATCAGGAGGAGAACAACTAAATCATTCCTTTGCCAGCTGCAGCAGCACTTCTCCCCCTGTGCGGTGCAGCTGAGCATCTCCGACTCCCACTCCAACGGCTGAGATGCAGTGGAGAGGAACAAATCAACCAGTGCCACCCTGATGCCCCATCAGGATTAAACAAGATTAGGCTTCAAAGACCAATTCTTCCTGCCAAGGTGTCTTGCTACACTGCTGATGTCTCCTGGAGCAGGAATGCCAGAGGAGAAGGAGAGGTTGCCCTGGACAACAGGCAGTGACCATCAGTCTCAGGTGGAGGAACCCAGCTAAGCAAAGTGGTCACCTGGACACAGCTCAAAGTGCTTTAGCAGCTTGCCCATCAGCAGGATTTTTGCCCAAGTCTGTTAGGTTTCCTCTTCTTGTCAACCAGAGGAACAAGAAGATCATAGAATCATAGAATCATAGAATCAGCCAGGTTGGAAGAGACCTCCAAGCTCATCCAGTCCAACCTAGCACCCAGCCCTAACCAATCAACCAGACCATGGCACTAAGTGCCTCATCCAGTCTTTTCTTGAACACCTCCAGGCACGGTGCCTCCACCACCTCCCTGGGCAGCCCATTCCAATGCCAATCACTCTCTCTGGGAAGAACTTCTTCCTAACATCCAGCCTAGACCTACCCTGGCACAACTTGAGACTGTGTCCCCTTGTTCTATTGCTGGTTACCTGGGAGAAGAGGCCACCCCCCCCCTGGCTGCAATGCCCCTTCAGGTAGTTGTAGACAGTAATAAGATCACCCCTGAGCCTCCTCTTCTCCAGGCTAAGATAGCCCAAAAGAGAGGAGACTCTGGATCCATGAACCCACAGAGAGTTGTGGCCATGCTGTAGTGGCCATGGTGGTGTTGGGTTGATGCTTGAACATGAGCTCTTCTCCAACCTTAATGATTCTGTGTGAGCTGCTGACTCCCCTCTGACTGACCCATGCCACTGAAGGGGCAGGACATGGTCAGCCTGGAACTGCTCTCTAAATTCTTCAGCCTGTTCTTGAGGCATTTCTTTCTCAGCAGGCTCTGAGTCCTGCTGAGATTTAGGCAGCCAAGGACCAGCAGCTCCTGAAATCACATCCATCACTACCAGTCTTTGTCCTTCTGAGACCACTGCCCACCTCCGTGGGCAGCCCATTCCAGTGCCAATCACTCTCTCTGACAACAACTTCCTCCTAACAGCCAGCCTCAGCCTGCCCTGGCACAGCTTCAGGCTGTGTCCCCTTCTTCTGGCCCTGGCTGCCTGGCAGCAGAGCCCAACCCCACCTGGCTACAGCCTCCCTGCAAGCAGCTGCAGGCAGCAATCAGCTCTGCCCTGAGCCTCCTCTGCTGCAGGCTGCACCCCCCCAGCTCCCTCAGCCTCTCCTCACAGGGCTGTGCTCCAGGCCCCTCCCCAGCCTTGCTGCCCTTCTCTCAACACCTTCCAGCACCTCAACAGCTCTCTGCAATGGAGGAGCCCAGAACTGGACACAGCACTCCAGGGGTGGCCTGAGCAGTGATGAGCACAGGGGCACAAGAACCTCCCTTGTCCTGCTGCCCACACTGCTCCTGAGCCAGCCCAGGATGCCATTGGCTCTGCTGCCCACCTGGGCACACTGCTGCCTCCTCTGCAGCTCCTCTCTGCCACCACCCCCAGCTCCCTCTCTGCCTGCCTGCTCTCAGCCACTCTGGCCCCAGCCTGTAGTGCTGCTTGGGGTTGTTGTGGCCAAAGTGCAGAACCTGCCCTTGGCCTTCTTCAATCTCATCCCCTTGGCCTCTGCCCACCCATGCAGCCTGGCCAGGTCCCTCTGCAGGGCTCTGCTACCCTCCACCAGCTCCACAGCTGCTCCTAGCTTGGTGTCATCTGCAAACTCACTGCTGCTGGACTCAATCCCCTGCTCCAGATCATCTATAAAGACATTGAGCAGGACTGTGCCCAGCACTGATCCCTGGGGCACACCACTGGTGCCAGCTGCCAACTGGCTGTGGCACCATTCACCAACACTCTCTGGACTCTGCCTTCCAGCCAGTTCTTGACTCAGCACAGAGTGAATCCATCCCAAGCCATGAGCTGCCAGCTGTGCCAGGAGCTTGTTGTGGCAGCAGTGTCAAAGGCTTTGCTGAAGTCCAGACAGACTCCATCCACAGCCTCCCCCACACTCACTTGACTTCCTAAACAGCCAAATTCATCTCTAACATCCTTTTGTTAGAGCTATTCCTGCTCAACCTGAGTCTGCTAACAAACTACACTAATTTTGTATGTAGTTTTTGGGGGTAGGGTTCCAGGAAAACAAAACCATTCTGTTTTCTCCTGTTTCCTGACTCAGCCACCTTCATTCCCTGCCTCCACAACACTTTTTCTCCCCCTCCCTCCTCCTCCTCTCCTCTGCCTGCAATCCTGTCAGAGACTTATTTTGTTGGTGGTTGTTATGATCACTTTAATTCTTGCTTTCATCAAACCCAGATGAAAATCCTTCCCCAGGGGCTACTGGCAAGGACAGAAAGGGAAACATGCAGACAAGTTGGTGTCTGCTGAGAACAGTGCTGCACTCCCCAGCCAGTGGCTGCCAGCTGCAGAGCTCAGAGCCTCATGGCCAGTAGGATATAGGTCTCAGGATGATGCTGGGCCAAGCAGTAGCTCTTTCATCCTTGGCTATCTCCTGCTTGCAATGGTTTGTTTGGGCTTTTTTTTTGCTGGTATTTATTTGGGTTTAATTATTGGTGAGGGGTTTTTTTGTTGTTGTTTTTTAGTGATTATTCCTTGGTTTTGAACTCCAGGAATGAATGATAGGAGCAGGGTGGGGAGGGAATTGATTTGTTGATGCTGGGAGAGGCTGCTTGGGGTTTTTCTTTTCCAGCTCTGAGCTTTGGTCTTTTCCCCAATGCCAAACTTCTTTTATGACATCAAAAAGAGATTGTTCCACCACTTTGAATTGATGGGCTCTGCATCCAGGGACTCGATACAGCTGGCCCAGGAAGGTCATCCAAAAGATTTTGCCTCTCCCTCTTGCAGAGGGAGAGATTGAAAGTGGATGTTAGGAAGAAGTTGTTTGCAGTGAGAGTGGTGAGAGCCTGGCACAGGTTGAGAGTGGTGAGAGACTGGCACAGGTTGAGGGTGGTGAGAGCCTGGCACAGGTTTGCCAGGGAGGTTGTGGAGCACAGAAGCACCCAATGTGATCAAAGATCACATTGGGTGCTTCTGTGCTCCACAACCTCCCTGGAGGTGCTCAGGACCAGGTTGGGTGACTTGCAGAGGGAGAAGAATAAAGCAGCAAACGAACGTTCACCTCCGATGCCAGCGATCAAACCCTGATGCTTTGAGTACTCCAGGAGCTCTCCAAGCCCTCCTAAACAAACTTCCAGACATTTCCTTTCCCTCTCCTCTTTCTGGAGCTTGAAACAACCACAGGCATATGCAGTCCTTTCACCTTGGCACTCCCCAAGCTGTTTCTGGCTCTTTGCTCTCCCTGTAAAGTTCCTTTGCGATGAGGGTGCCATAAAAACCCCCAAACTCCTTCCCTCACCTCTCCCTTTTCCAGCCCTCTTCCCCTCATCCCACCTTATGGAATCAGAGAATGGTTTAGGTTGGAAGGGATCTCAAAGCTCAGTCAGTTCCAACCTCCTGCCATAGGCAGGGACAGCTCCCATTCCTACTCAAGGAGTCACCCAGCCTGGTCCTGAGCACCTCCAGGGAGGTTGTGGAGCACAGAAGCACCCAATGTGATCACAGGTCTGTGATCACATTGGGTGCTTCTGTGCTCCACAACCTCCCTGGCAAACCTGTGCCAGGGTCTCACCACCCACAACCTCTGCCAGTCTCTCACTACCCTCAACTTGTGCCAGTCTCTCACCACTCTCAACCTGTGCCAGTCTCTCACCACCCTCAACCTGTGCCAGTCTCTCACCACCCTCACTCAAACAACTTCTTCCCAACATCCACTTTCAGTCTCCCCTCTCACACTTCAAACCCATTCCTCCTCCTTCTGCCATCCCAAGACCTTCTCAATAGTCCCTTCCCAGCTCTCCCTTCAGATCCTGCAAGGCCACTCCAAGCTCTCCTGGAAGCCTTCTCCTCTGTAGGCTGCACAGCCCCAACTCTCTCAGCCTGTGCTCAGAGCAGAGCTGCTGCAGCCCTCTCAGCATCTTGGTGGCCTCCTCTGGCTGGGCTCCAGCACTTCCATGTCCTTGTGCTGGGGGATCCAGAACTACACCCAGGACTGCAGGTGGGGTGTGAGGAGAGCAGAGCCAAGGGGCAGAATCCCCTCCCTTGCCCTCATCACCTTCCCTCCCTCCTTTCACTGACAGATGCCTCCCCACAAGCTGTGTATTAGAGGTTTAGCAGCCCTGGGCCACTAAAGCCCAGCTCTGGCATTAGTGCTGGGGGAATGGAGAGCTTTCAGCACCACTCCAGGATTGGGTTTTTGGTGGGTAATTGATGGGCAGCCACAGATGGCTGTTGCCAGAGCAGAGAGATGAAGCATTTTGCTGCACAGGGGGAGCTTGGCCAGTCCATCCTCCCTGCTTCACTGCCCAATCTCTAAAGGGATAAATGATGCTGATAAACACATCACTTCCCCCCCCCCTCACCCCCTCCATATCATTATGTGCTTCCTTGCTACTGCCTGGTCCTTCAGGCAGGGCCTGAGCCAACACCCACGAAGCCCACGGGAGTCGTTTCTGCCAAGCTGGCCCAGATGCACAAAGCATTTAGAGGTAGAATTGCTGAGGAGTGGAGGTGCCTGGGGAGGTGAGCTGCTGAAATTCAGCCCCTCCAATGCAAAACTGCAATTAGGAAATGCCAGGTGTTCAGCTTAATCCTCCTCTCAGGTTCCCTGGGCATTGGAAATTGTCTTTTTCGCTGCTCCCAGATCAGCTTCCAAGCTTGCTTCAGCCTCTTCTCAGCACAACAAAGCTGGGGGGACAGAGACCTCTTTATTCCAAGGGCTTCTCCTGCTACAGACACCTGCAGCACCAAGCCAAGGTCACCTTCTCTTAGAATCACAGAATCAGGCAGGGTTGGAAGGGACCACAAGGAGCAGGCAGTGCCAACCCCCCTGCCATGCCCAGGGACATCCTACCCTAGAGCAGGCTGCACAGAGCCTCAGCCAGCCTGGCCTCAAACACCTCCAGCCATGGGGCCTCAACCCCCTCCCTGGGCAACCCATTCCAGCCTCTCACCACTCTCCTGCTCAACAACTTCCTCCTCACCTCCAGCCTCACTCTCCCCACCTCCACCTTTGCTCCATTCCCCCCACTCCTGCCACTCCCTCACAGCCTCAAAAGTCCCTCTCCAGCTTTTTTGCAGCCCCCTTCAGATGCTGGCAGGCCACAAGAAGGTCTCCGTGGAGCCTCCTCTGCTCCAGCCTGCACAGCCCCAACTCTTTCAGTCTGTGCTCACAGCAGAGCTGCTGCAGCCTCTGAGCATCCTCCTGGCCCTGCTCTGGACACCTTCCAGCACCTCCATACCCCTCTTGTCCCAGGGGCTCCAGAACTGGATGCAGTACTCCAGGTGGGGTCTCAGCAGAGCAGAGCAGAGCAGAGCAGAGCAGAGCAGAGCAGAGGGGCAGGATCACTTCCATCACCCTGCTCTGCTGCCCATACTGCTCCTGCTGCTGCCCAGGCTCTGGTTGTCTCTCTGGGCTGCAAGTGCACACTGCTGGCTCATATCTTCAGTGAAACCCACCCTGCCATTCCCATTAGAAACACAAAGGATGTTTTCCACCCTCCCCACCTGCAAAATTCCTGCCTCTGTGCAAAAGAGCTTTCAGCACCTGCAGAGCAGAGGAAGATGAAGTAGGAGAAGAAGGAGCCTGGTGCTGGGTCTTTGGGGCATGCAAGAAAGCATCTTTGGTCTCCTCACTTCGACTTTATGGGCTTTGGAGCTGTGTCCCTGCTCCCTGCAGGAGATTGTTGGCCAAGAAGCTCTTTGAGTGTCCTTTCCAACCCCATGCAATGGGTGAAGCTGCTGCTCCTTGGAGGTCAGCAAACAAGAACCACCACTTAAAGCAACTGCAATGCTAACAATGATCACAACAATTCAAGTCCTAAGAGTTGCAGGTGGATAACTCTCCAGTGCCAGAGCAGGTTGGGTGGGAAGCTGGAATCAGCTCCACTTCATTACCTGTGCAGGCTGGGGCTCACTTGGGACTTGCAGCAGTTGGGACTCAGTAGAGGTTTTAATGACCAAAGAGACAAATTGAGTCTCTGCAATCCCTTTTGTTGTCCTTGGATAAATATTGCCCTTGAATTTCCTGCTATGCACTGGGCTTAGGAAGGGGGGGGGAGAGGGGAAGCAAAGAACCTAATGATCCAAGTTGTAAACATTTTATTTCCTGTCTCCAAAGCTGAGCACAACTTAAACCCTTGCCCAGCAAGCATCAGTAGCTGTCAAGAAAGCTTTTAGGGACTTAAAGGGCAAGATCCTGGCCCTGCTGAAGTTAATGGCACTTTTGTCACTGGCTTGGGGCATTTGATTGTTTTTCTTTTGGGGGTAAAAAGGATCAAGGACAAGAAAGTTAATTGTTATTAGACACTTCCCTCCCAGTAGATTGCAGGCTGGCTGCAAGCAGAGATGCTGCAAGTCAGGATGTCCAAGACATTCAGCTGAGAAACAACATCCAGACTGGAGGAATTCATTTGTCAGGCACTTTGTCCTCCAAAAGTGGGCAGCTGGAGAGGAAAGTGGGCAGCTGGAGAGCAGCCAGACAGAAAGGGATCTGGGGGTGCTGATTGGTACCCACCTGAACATGAGCCAGCAGTGTGCCCAGGTGGCCAAGAGAGCCAGTGGCATCCTGGCCTGCATCAGCAATGGTGTGGCCAGCAGGAGCAGGGAGGGCATTCTGCCCCTGTACTCTGCACTGGTTAGACCTCACCTTGAGTGCTGTGTTCAGTTCTGGGCCCCCCAGTTTAGGAGGGACATTGAGATGCTTGAGTGTGTCCAGAGAAGGGCAACGAGGCTGGGGAGAGGCCTTGAGCACAGCCCTAGGAGGAGAGGCTGAGGGAGCTGGGATTGGTTAGCCTGGAGAAGAGGAGGCTCAGGGCAGACCTCATTGCTGTCTGCAACTACCTGAGGGGAGGTTGTGGCCAGGAGGAGGTTGCTCTCTTCTCTCAGGTGGCCAGCACCAGAAGGAGAGGACACAGCCTCAGGCTGTGCCAGGGGAGATTTAGGCTGGAGGTGAGGAGAAAGTTCTTCCCTGAGAGAGTCATTGGCCACTGGAATGGGCTGCCCGGGGAGGTGGTGGAGTCGCCGTCCCTGGAGCTGTTCAAGGCAGGACTGGACGTGGCACTTGGTGCCATGGTCTGGCCTTGAGCTCTGTGCTAGAGGGTTGGACTGGATGATCTGTGAGGTCTCTTCCAACCTTGGTGATACTGTGATAGTGTGATGCTGTGACACTGTGATGCTGTGACACTGTGAAAACAGGTTTGGGTGGAACTGGGAGGGTGTTTAAAGAGCCTGTAAAGGTCAGGGAAAGATGTCCCAGGCCTGGAAGCATTGCAGGTCAGGTTGTTTGGGTCTCTGAGCAACCTGATTGTGTTGAAGAGGTCACTGCTGGCTGCAGAGGGGTTGGGCTACAGGAGCTTTGTGGGACCCTTTGGACCCAACCACCTTCCATGAAGCTCACTGCTGTTGATGGAGTCAGATCCAGTTCACCTCAGCCTGAAGCAGATGCCTTCAGTTGGCCAGATGAGTCCCACCCTAAACTTCCCTGCCTCTAAAATCAGCTCAGACCTAACAGCAGCCTTCTGGTACCTGAAGGAGGCTACAAGAAGGCTGCAGGTGGACTGTTTGCAAAGGTCTGCAGTACAAGACAAGAGGCAATGGCTTCAAACTAGAGCAGAGGAGATTGAGATTGGATGTGAGGAACAAGTTCTGCACCATGAGGGTGCTGGAACACTGCAACAGGTTCCCAGGGAGGTGGTTGAGGCCTCATCCCTGGAGATATTCAAGTTGAGGCTTGACAGGGCTGTGGGCAACCTGCTCTAGTGGAGGATGTCCCTGCTGAGTGACAGGGGTTGGTCTGGGTGAGCTTTGAATCACAGCATCACAGAATTAACCAGGTTGGAAGAGACCTCCCAGATCATTGAGTCCAACCTATCCCCTAACACCTTCTAATCAACCAAACCCTGGTGCTAAGTGCCTCATGCAGCCTCCTTTTAAACACCTCCAGGGATGGGGACTCCACCACCTCCCTGGGCAGCCCATCCCAATGCCAATCTCTCTTGCTGTAGAGAACTTCCTCCTAACATCCAGCCTGAACCTGCCCTGGCACAGCTTGAGGCTGTGTCCCCTTGTTCTGTCTCTATGCCTGGAAGAAGAGACCAACCCCACCTGGCTACAGCCTCCCTGCAGGCAGCTGCAGGCAGCAATGAGCTCTGCCCTGAGCCTCCTCTGCTGCAGGCTGCACACCTTCAGGGAGCTGTAGAGAGCAATGAGTTGGAGAGGGACTTTGGAGTGCTGGGGGAGAACATCCATGGCACAGCAGTGTGCCCTGCTGGCCAGGAGGGCCAGTGGGGTCCTGGGGGGCATTAAGCAGAGTGTGTCCAGCAGATCAAGGGAGGTTCTCCCCCTCCTCTACTCTGCCTTACTGAGAACTCTTCTTGAGTGCTGAATTCAGGTTTGGCTCCCCAGTTGCAGAGGGACAGGGATCTGCTGGAGAGGGTCCAAGGGAGGCCTGTGAGGATGATGAGGGGAGTGGAGCACTGCCTGAGGAGGAGAGGCTGAGGGTCCTGGGGCTGCTTAGCCTGCAGAAGAGAGGACTGAGAGGGGATTGAATCAATGTCTGTAACTCTCTGAGGGCTGGGGGTCAGGAGGGGGGGACAGGCTCTGCTCACTGCTCCCTGGGCTAGGACAAGCAGCAGTGGATGGAAGCTGCAGCACAGGAGGTTCCAGCTCAGCACAAGGGGGAACTTCTTGCCTGGAAGGGTGCCAGAGCCTGGCACAGGCTGCCCAGAAAGGTTGTGGAGTCTCCTCTGGAGCCCTCTCCAGGCCTGTCTGGATGTGTTTCTGTGTGCCCTGAGCTGGGTTGTGTGGTCCTGCTCTGGCAGTGGGGTTGGACTGGATGAGGTCTTTGGGTCCCTTCCAACCCCTGGCATCCTGTAAGGTCTGCCCTGAACCTCCTCTTCTCCAGGCTGCACACCTCCAGCTCCCTCAGCCTCTCCTTGTAGCCCTCCAACCCAAACCATGCTATGATTCCAGGAGAGTGACTGCCTGAGGCAGTCTGCAACGCAGGGACATTGTGAGGAGATGAACCTGAGCCTCTGGGAGGGGACAGGAACTCAACCTTACCTCCACCAGACAAATCATGATCCCTTTGCCTCCTCTTTCTCTGTAACCACCTGTGGCCCACCTAGTGCTGAAGATGCTGTTGCCAGCAATCACACAAGCAGTCACTTGGAACAAGACCCTCTGGGCTTGGCCAGAAGCCCCAGCACTGAGTGTAACCCAGCTCCAAGGTGCTGCTGTTGCCTCCACCCTTGGCCAGGGCTTGCAGCCCATGTGGAGCTCCCAGCAGGCAGCCTGGGCGCACAGCATGGGCATCTCCTCTCCACCTGCTGTTCTCTTCTCAGAGACATCTGAGAGCATCAGGGATGAAAAATGAGCAGCCAAGCCACTTAATTCACTCCCAATCATCATTAACAGATGAAGAGGGGAGGGGAGGGGGGGGAAATGCCCTTGTGTAATTTAAGCAACTGTTTGCTTAATGCTTCTGGTCAGGACATGGCAGCAGCCAGAGGATTATCCTTAGCAGGTGCAGGATTATTTTTGCCCTGAAGGATTTCCTGCTCATTGTGCAACCTCTGAGTCCTTCTCTGCTTGCTTCTGCAGGCACCTTGAAGGGGCACAGCCCAAGTCAAGACTGAGCAGCAATTTGGTTTATTGTTTACTTGGCCAATTAGGGTCAAGTTAATGAAGCATCGGGTGGGAAACGACGTCTCTGGTTGTGTTGCCAAGGCAGCAATTACAGCCCTCTGGAAGTGAAAAAGGTGGAGGAATTAATTGCAGGGCTTCTTTAGGCATCAGAACCAAGCAGAGGCTCTGTCTTGGCTGGTTTCATAGAATGGGTTAGGTTGGAAGTGTCCTTGGAGCTCATCTGTTCCAACCTCTCTGCCACGGACAGGGACTCCTCTCAACTAGACTCAGTTGCTCAAAGCCTCATCCAACCTGGCCTTGAAGACCCCCAAGGAGGAGGCAGCCACAACCTTCCTGGGCAGCCTGTGCCAGTGTCTCACCAGCCTCACTCCAAAGAATTTCTTCCTCATCTCCAGTCTAAATCTGCACTGCTGGGTGGAGGAGAGCTCTGTGCTGGTGCTTAAAGGGCTGTGCTGGCTGTGTGTGGCAGGGCAGGGGGAGGGAAGCAGGTTTTTGTGTCCTCCTTCCACAGAGTAAGAGGAACTTGGGGTATCAGGACTAATCTTAGGTACTGGAACATGTCCAGAGAAGGGCAGCAAGGCTGGGGAGGGGCCTGGAGCACAGCCCTGTGAGGAGAGGCTGAGGGAGCTGGGGGGGTGCATCCTGCAGCAGAGGAGGCTCAGGGCAGAGCTGATTGCTGCCTGCAGCTGCCTGCAGGGAGGCTGTAGCCAGGTGGGGTTGGGCTCTGCTGCCAGGCAGCCAGGGACAGAAGAAGGGGGCCCAGGTTGAAGCTGTGGCAGGGCAGGTTGAGGCTGGATGTTGTTAGGAAGTTGTTGTCAGAGAGAGTGATTGGCACTGGAATGGGCTGCCCAGGGAGGTGGTGGAGTGGCTGTGGCTGGAGGTGTTGCAGCCAAGCCTGGCTGGGGCACTTAGTGCCATGGTCTGGTTGGTTGGGCAGGGCTGGGTGCTAGGTTGGGCTGGCTGAGCTTGGAGCTCTCTTCCAGCCTGCTTGATTCTGTGATTCTATCATTCTGTGGTCTGGTTGATTGGATAGGGCTGGATAGGGCTGGTTGATAGGTCTGGTTGATTGGATGGGGCTAGATAGGGCTGGTTGATAGGTCTGGTTGATTGGGTAGGGCTGGATAGGGCTGGTTGATAGGGCTGGTTGATTGGATGGGGCTGGATAGAGCTGGTTGATAGGTCTGGTTGATTGGGTAGGGCTGGATAGGGCTGGGTGCTAGGTTGGACTGGATAAGCTTGGAGGTCTCTTTCAACCTTGATTCCATGATTTTAATGATGTCAAACCACCACAGAGTGAGCAAAATGAGACATCCTGGAACCCAGGAAATGATAATGGGAAAGAAAAGGCAGCATCTGCAGAGGTGGAAGCCACTGTGGTGCCAGGCCAAGGGCAGGAATCTGGCACACTGGGGAGGGACACCTTCAGCTGTGCCATGGGAGAGTCTCTGAGCTGTTGCAAGTACCACTGGAAACTTCTCTACCCACAGAACTTAGTTGCTTGTCTGTTCATTTCCCTCTTGGTGCCACACAGCAGAGCACACAGCAGCAGGTCAGCCTCTCTAACCTGGGGGCATTTCACAGGCAGCAAGGAAAAGTCTCCATGAGAATGCCCCAAAATGCTGAGGGAGAGAGAGAGAGGATTAAACAATCTCATCTCAGACTCTACAAGCACATTTTTTTTTGCCTAACCTGGACCATCTGCAGAAGCCTTTGTAGAGACTGGCAGCAGAAAATTTTACCCTGCAGGTGGCATTAGAATAGATGAAAAAGCTGCCACTGTCAGCCCTAAATGAAGTTTGGCTTCTTCAATCAGCAAAGCCACATCTCAGCAGCCTTGCTGGGGCACCTGGAGCCTGCTGGACATTTCTGCACAGAGAAAACATCACAGAACTGCCTTGGCTTTGCTTTGGATTGCTCTGTGCTGGCTGAGCCTGGCTCCAGACTGATGGAAAGGGCTCTTCTGCTCAGAAAGCACTTAGGGTTGCCCCAGAATCCCAGTGTGGGGGGGTTGGAAGGGAGGTCTGGAGGTCATCCAGTCAGAGGATCATAGAATCAGAGTTATAGAATCCATAGTTGGACCCCAAGTCCTCTCATCAACAAGGGTCACCCTAAACCATACCCCCAAGCACCCCAAGTCCAACCCATACCCCTCCCTGAACCATGCCCCCAAGCACCCCAAGCCCAACTCATATCCCTCCTCTGCAAGGGTCACCCTAAACCATACCCTCCAAGCACCTCAAGTCCAACCCATATCCCTCATCAACAAGGGTCACCCTAAACCATGCCCCCAAGCACCCCAAGTCCAACCCATATCCCTCCTCTGCAAGGGTCACCCTAAACAAACCCCAAGCACCCCAAGCTCAACCCATATCCCTCATCAACATGGGTCACCCTGAACCAAACCCCAAGCACCCCAAGTCCAACCCATATCCCTCCTCTGCAAGGCTCACCTTAAATCATTCCCCCAAGCACCCCAAGCCCAACCCATATCCCTCATCAACAAGGGTCACCCTAAACCAAACCCCAAGCACCCCAAGCCCAACACATATCCCTCCTCTGCAAGGCTCACCCTAAACCATACCCCCAAGCACCACATCCAAATGACCTTTAAACACATCCTGCTTTGGTGACCTCTCCTCTCTTTGGGACTTTGAGGAGAGGCTTTCTGCAGTCCTTACCTGTTCAAAAGGCTACAGCAAAGAGCAGAGGGATTAGGGCAGCTCTGGAGCTGTGCTGGTTGGGACTGGAAGCTCAAGACCTTGGAACTGAACTCAGCATGGGCAAGGGCTGCGTTTGAGCAGGTATCTGGCAACTCAGCAAGCTGAGGCATCTCCCCAAAAGTACTCTTTGAAAGGAAGATCCATGCTCAGCAAGAGTTAAAAGGTAGGGTGCAAGAGGATGTGGTCAGGGGCAATGGACACAAAGTGAAACCCAGGAGGTTCCATCTGAACAGGAGGAGATGAGGGTGATGGAGAGCTGGAGCTGGCTGCCCAGAGAGGTTGTGGAGTCTCTGTAGCATAGAATCATGGAATGATAGAATCATGGAATCATAGAATTATGGAATCATAGAATCATGGAACCATAGAATCATAGAATGGTTTGGGTTGGAAGGGACCTCAAAGATCATCTAGTTCCAACCCTCCACCATAGGCAGGGGCACCTTCTTCTCTGGAGAGCTTCCAACCTCCCCCCTGGCCATTCTGGCTCTGGGCAAGCTGCTGAGGTGTTCAGGACCAGGTTGGATCAGGCCTTTAGCAACCTATACTAGTGGGAGCTGTCCCTGCTTATAGCAGGGGGGGAGTTGGATCTGGCTGAGCTTTGAGGTCTCTTCCAACCTAAACCATTCTCTAAGGCTTGACAAAACATCCCTTGCAATGCCACTGGGCTCAGTGACTTCATCCACAGCCCTTTGTACCTGTGCCTGAGAGCAGTCATTAATTACATCACCAGTTGCTATTTTTGCCTCCTGGGCTCTGACTCAGTGCACAGGATGAGCCTGCCCTGGCCAGGGATAGAGGCTGCTGCCTGCAGGGTTCTTTAAAATGACACCCCCCCAAAAAAAAGGCAATAGAAGGGGGGAAAAAAAGAGGGGGAACAAGAGGACCAGAAATAAAAAGGACTTGCTGGAATGTTGGAAAGGGAGGAGATATTTTTGAGCAACTGCAGCTCCAGTCCTCCCCAGCTTCCTCCTGCCACTCAACACATTCTAAATGTGCTTTCTGTGCTGGCTGGATGGGAGAGAGGACAGATGGGCAGAGTCCAAGGGGATGGAGTTCAATAGCTCCAAGTGCAGGGTGCTGCACTTTGGCCACAGCAACCCCATGCAGAGATACAGGCTGGGGTCAGAGTGGCTGAGAGCAGCCAAACAGAGAGGGATCTGGGGGTGCTGATTGGTACCCACCTGAACATGAGCCAGCAGTGTGCCCAGGTGGCCAAGAGAGCCAGTGGCATCCTGGCCTGCATCAGCAATGGTGTGGCCAGCAGGAGCAGGGAGGTCATTCTGCCCCTGGACTCTGCACTGCTTAGACCACACCTTGAGTGCTGTGTTCAGTTCTGGGCCCCCCAGTTTAGGAGGGACATTGAGATGCTTGAGCGTGTCCAGAGAAGGGCAACGAGGCTGGGGAGAGGCCTTGAGCACAGCCCTAGGAGGAGAGGCTGAGGGAGCTGGGATTGGTTAGCCTGGAGAAGAGGAGGCTCAGGGCAGACCTTATTGCTGTCTACAACTACCTGAGGGGAGGCTGTGGCCAGGAGGAGGTTGCTTTCTTCTCTCAGGTGGCCAGCACCAGAAGGAGAGGACACAGCCTCAGGCTGTGCCAGGGGAGATTTAGGCTGGAGGTGAGGAGAAAGTTCTTCCCTGAGAGAGTCATTGGCCACTGGAATGGGCTGCCCGGGGAGGTGGTGGAGTCGCCGTCCCTGGAGCTGTTCAAGGCAGGACTGGACGTGGCACTTGGTGCCATGGTCTGGCCTTGAGCTCTGTGCTAAAGGGTTGGACTTGATGAGCTGTGAGGTCTCTTCCAACCTTGGTGACACTGTGACACTGTGATACTGTGACACTGTGATACTGTGACACTGTGATACTGTGACACTGTGATACTGTGGTACTGTGATGCTGTGATGCCGTGATGCTGTGGTACTGTGATACTGTGGTACTGTGATGCTGTGGTACTGTGATGCTGTGGTACTGTGATACTGTGCAGCCCTGCTGGAATTAATGGCCTGTGTGTGGTTTGCTTCTATCTGGCAGGTTTTGCCTTGCAGGGCAAAAGAATTCATTCTTAGATGGAGGGGGAAGGGAAGGGAAAGACCTTTCTGAACTGGGATCAAATGCTGTGAAAAGAAGAAGCTTTGCACAGTGTGGCCACAGGGATGACCTTCAGCACTGCTTCTGCTCACTCTATTTGCTGCTTCTCTGGACTTGGGAGTGTGTTAAACAGCCACTGCTATGTCTGGAGTGACCTTCATGGCCTAAGCTCTATCAGACATTTGAAGCAGGGACTAAGGTCTCTACCAACCTGGTTGATTCGATGATTCTATGATTCTAAGCTGCAGAGGTGAAGCTTTGCTTGCAGCTCTCCTCCTCTCTCCACCCAAGGAATAAACCTTCTGGGTAATTCTCATGATCATTAGATCCTGCTGGATAAAAGCCATGCAATGGAACTAACATTCCTGCATGCTCCACAAAAGGGCTTATTGATGGGGATGAATTTCTTAGGGAGTGCAAAAACTTCCTAAGCTTCATGTTTCAGCTGTTGTGTTCCTTTTCATTCAGCTCCCAAAGCCAAACCTTCCTCAGGATGGAAACTCCCAGCCCAAATCAGCCTCATGGCTGCTCCATGCTCAGCATCTCTTCTGCCATGAAGCAAATCCTGGTCTGGTGGAGGTTGTCCCTGCCCATGGCATGGGGGTTGGATCTAGATGGTCTTGAAGGGCTTTTCCAACCCAAACTGTTCCATGAAGCTATGAATCTGGATGTTAGGAACAAGTTCTGCACCACGAGGGGGCTGGAGCACTGCAGCAGGTTACTCAGGGAGGTGGCTGAGGCTGAATATCTGTTCAAGGTGAGCCTGGATAGGGCTGTGGGCAACCTGATCTGGTGGAGGATACCCCTGCTGAGTGCAGAGGGGGTTGGGTTGGATGAGCTTTGGAGGTTCCTCCCAACCCAGAGCATTCTGTGACTCTACAGTACTCAGGTGGTGCTGTGCAATGCATCCCCACACAGAAGCCTCTTTACTAAGCATCTCTCAGCAGCTGCTTGGAGTCATAGAATCAGAGAATCAAGCAGGTTGGAAGAGACCTCCAAGCTCATCCAGTCAAGCAGACCATGGCACTAAGTGCCTCATCCAGTCTCATCTTGAACACCTCCAGGGATGGTAACTCCACCACCTCCCTGGGCAGCCCATTCCAATGCCAATCACTCTCTCTGACAACAACTTCCTCCTCACAGCCACCCTCAACCTGCCCTACCACAGCTTCAGGCTGTGTCCCCTTCTTCTGTTGCTGGCTGCCTGGCAGCAGAGCCCAACCCCACCTGGCTACAGCCTCCCTGCAGGCAGCTGCAGGCAGCAATCAGCTCTGCCCTGAGCCTCCTCTGCTGCAGGCTGCACCCCCCCAGCTCCCTCAGCCTCTCCTCACAGGGCTCTGCTCCAGGCCCCTCCCCAGCCTTGCTGCCCTTCAACAAACACCTTCCAGCACCTCAACATCTCTCTTGAATTCAGGAGCCCAGAACTGGACACAGCACTGCAGGGGTGGCCTGAGCAGTGCTGAGCACAGGGGCACAAGAACCTCCCTTGTCCTGCTGCCCACACTGCTCCTGAGCCAGCCCAGGATGCCATTGGCTCTGCTGCCCACCTGGGCACTGCTGCCTCCTCTGCAGCTCCTCTCTGCCAGCACCCCCAGCTCCCTCTCTGCCTGCCTGCTCTCAGCCACTCTGTCCCCAGCCTGCAGTGCTGCTTGGGGTTGTTGTGGCCAAAGTGCAGAACCCTGCCCTTGGCCTTCTTTACTCTCATCCCCTTGGCCTCTGCCCACCCATGCAGCCTGGCCAGGTCCCTCTGCAGGGCTCTGCTACCCTCCAACAGCTCCACAGCTGCTCCTAGCTTGGTGTCATTTGCAAACTTACTGATGCTGGACTCAATTCCCTCGTCCTCCTCTTCTCCTTGGAGCCTGACTTCCCTGGCTCCTCCTGAATGCCTCCCAGCCTGATCCCACAGCTGCTTCACTCTCACCTCACTCCCTACTCCACATCCTCATTTTTACCACAAACTGCCTCCTACCACTTGGCTCAGGCCAGCACCACCAGGGTCAGGTTTAACCACGCTGAAATAAGATGTCTCTGCTGCTGGATTCTCTTTCTTTGGCAGGAATTGATCCTCTCATCCCTTCCCCTCACTGTTCTTAACAGAGCTTGAAATTACTGCATTGCTCTGCTGCCTTCTGGCTGTCTCCTCCCTGCTCCATGCCATGCTACAGCTGCAGAGGGACCAGACAGAATGGCGTGAGTTGGAAAGGACCTTGAAGATCATCTGCTGCCAACCTCTCTGCACTGGGGAGGCCACACCTTGAATCCTGGGTTCAGTTTGGGACACTTCACTCCAAGAAGGACATTGAGGGGCTGGGGCAGTTTCAGAGAAGGACAAGAAAGCTGGGGAAGGGTCTGGAGAAGAGGGCTGGAGTTGGGGGTGTTCAGCCTGGAGAAGAGGAGGCTGAGGGCAGACTGCTTGAAAGGAGGCTGAAGTGAAGTGGAGGTTGTTCCCTTCTGCCTACTCTCCAGTGACAGGACAAGAGACAGTGACCTCAGGAGAGGTTTAGGTTGGGCATGTGAAGAAAATGCTTCACTCAAAGGGTTCCCAAAGCTTGGCACAGGCTGCCCAGGGAGGTGGTTGAATGCCCATCCCTGGAGGTGTTCCAGAGATGCAGAGATGTGGTGCTGGGGGCCATGGCTTGGCACCAGCCTGGGCAGAGTTAGAGGCTGGTTGGATTGGATGACCTTAAAGGACATTCCCAAGCAACAACACTTCTGATTCCTTGCCCACAAGCATCATGCTCCTGGGGCTCTTTCTGTCCTCAAGGTGCCCTTTCTATCCAGAGGGAGACACAGCTTTGAGTGCTGCCAGAATGAGTCCCTCCAGGAGCTCTCACTTCATCACCAGGTGCATGTGGGTCAGTGAAGGGACCACGAGTGGGAAGCAGCTTGGGTCAGCCTGCCTGGGGAAACCAGCCCCAGGCTTTTACTGGGCACCCAGCTGAGCAGGGACCCCTGAGGTGAGATGAACCAAAGGCAGAAGAGTAAAGTTCAGTGCCAGAAGGAGATTATTATTCCAGTGAAACTGGATCAGAATAATAGCCCACAGTGCCATTTTCCCTGCAGGAATGCCTCCCAGGGCAGTCTACAGGAGCATTTCAGTGCCAAAAGGCACCCTGGGGCATCATTGCCTCTGCAGTAAGCTTGGAGTTAAAGCAGGAGCAGCTCTTGGAGTGATGGAGCTGGGAGCAGTCTCCTTGCATGGAATCACAGAATGGGCTGGGTTGGAAGGGTTAGGGTTCCTGTGTGCCACTACCCTCATGGCAAATAACTTGTTCCTAACATCCAACCCCCTCCCTGCTCAAGCAGGGCACCCACAGCAGCTTGCCCAGGGTCAAAATGGCCAGGGGGGGTTGGAAGATCTCCAGAGAAGGAGACTCCATAACCTCTCTGGGCAGCCTGCTCCAGGTCTCCAGCAGCCTCACACCAAACAAGTGTCTCCTGATGCTCAGGTGCAACCTCTTTGTGCCCATTGCCCCTTGTCCTGTCACTGCTCACCATCAGGAATCTGACCCCATCCTCTGCAAGTCCACCCCTTAGCTATTGATCAGCATTGAGATCTCCTCTCTTGCCTCTTCCTTGGCTGCACTGAGTGGTCCTTGGTGTCTGGGGACAGCCCAGGGCATTGGAGCTGAAACCAGAGTGTGCTCAGCTTGATGAAATGAAATCTTTGAGCTGAGAGTTTGTGGAGTCTCCTTCTCTGGAGAGACTGCAACCACTCTGGGGGTTATGGAAGCATAGAATCAGTCAGAGTTGGAAGGGACCACAAGGAGCAGGCAGTTCCAACCCCCCTGCCATGCCCAGGGACACCCTACCCTAGAGCAGGCTGCACACAGCCTCAGCCAGCCTGGCCTCAAACACCTCCAGCCATGGGGCCTCAACCCCCTCCCTGGGCAACCCATTCCAGCCTCTCACCACTCTCCTGCTCAACAACTTCCTCCTCACCTCCAGCCTCACTCTCCCCACCTCCACCTTTGCTCCATTCCCCCCACTCCTGCCACTCCCTCACAGCCTCCAAAGTCCCTCCCCAGCTTTTTTGGAGCCCACTTCAGATGCTGGAAGGCCACCAGAAGGTCCCCTGGGAGCCTCCTCTGCTCCAGCCTGCACAGCCCCAACTCTTTCAGGCTGTGCTCATAGAACCACAGAATGGTTTATGTTGGAAGGGACCTCAAAGCTCAGCCACTTCCAACCTCCTGCCATAGGCAGGGACAGCTCCCACTAGAACAGGTCACTCAAGGCCTCATTCAACCTGGTCCTGAACACCTCCAGGGAGGTTGTGGAGCACAGAAGCACCCAATGTGATCAAAGATCACATTGGGTGCTTCTGTGCTCCACAACCTTCCTGGCAAACCTGTGCCAGGATCTCACCACCCTCACTGCAAACATCCACTTCCAATCTCCCCTCTGCCACTCCAAACCCATTCCTCCTCCTTCTGCCATTCCCACACCTTCTCAATAGTCCCTCCCCAGCCCTCCTGTAAGACCCCTTCAGATCATGACCCTGAGCAAGCTGCTCTAGGTGCCCCACTTCAGGAGTGGATGATCCTCAGAGGTCCCTTCCAGCCCCTACCATGCTGGGATTCTCTTTCTGTCCTAGGTCTGCAGCTTGGGGAGCAGGAGGACCATTGGCAAGGAGCATCCTTCCCCTCACCCTTCCCTCTTGGAGGGCACTCAGGGCTTGCTGTGCTCCCATGCTTCTTACCCTACCACTTGCAGGAGCACTTGGCACAGGCTTGTGATGGACGAGCTCCTTCCTGCCTCTCTCCTCATTTCCCTTTCTCCCTCCACAACCTATTTTCCTTTGCTAGGCTGCAGCCAGGAATTCCAGGCAGTGGCTTTTGTTTTCCTGTTTGTTGGAGTTTGCTGTTCCAATCTGTTTGCATTTCTCATTGCCCATAATGGCTGGAAAGGAGTTCATCAGAGCCAGGTCCCCCAAAAAAACCTCCTGCTGGAACGCTGCAGGGTTTGAAGGAAGGGAAGAGAAAGGAGCACTGCCTGAGCTGTTTGCTCCCAACGCCTCTGTGGTGGTGTCGAGCTCACTTCAAAGGCAGCACATCTGAAACTGCTGGATGTGCTCTGCAGGGGACCTGTGAAAGCAGTGGGGAGCTGATGATCAACAGAGCCTGCCTGGGAGCTGTCTGCAGGCGAGATGGACAGGATCAAACAGCAGCATCGAAACGCAGAGCAGGTTTAAGGGTGGGACTGTGAGCACGGAGGGAGCGAAGGAGTTACAGCTGCATCCTGTTAGGCAGCATCTGCAACAGGCTGCACAGGAGATGTTTGAAGGGTGCATGGAAAGGCAATGAAATCCTTTCAATCCCTCCCATATGGCCCCCCCAAATATGCCCATACCTGGGAAACTCTGACTGCCACCACCTGCCCTAATATATTGGCAGTTGGGCTCATAGGATCACAGAACAGGTTGGGCTGGAAGTGAGCCTACAGCTTATCTAGTTCCAACCCCCCCCTGCCATGGGTAGGGACACCTCCCACCAGCCCAGGGTGCTCAAGGCTTCAGAAAAGAGAAGCTGTTAATAAAGCAGCTTCCATTCACATTGTCTCCCACAGCATCCTGCTGCCTAAAGCCAGGCAGTGTGCTCTGGATGATCAGGGAGTGAGGTGGATTGAGAACGGGTGGGAGGGAGCCCTGTGAGGAGAGGCTGAGGGAGCTGGGGGGGTGCAGCCTGCAGCAGAGGAGGCTCAGGGCAGAGCTCATTGCTGCTTGCAGCTCCCTGAAGGAGGCTGTAGCCAGGTGGGGTTGGGCTCTGCTGCCAGGCACCCAGCAACAAAACAAGGGGACAGATGCTCAAGCTGTGGCAGGGCAGGTCTAGGCTGGATGTGAGGAGGAAGTTGTTGTCAGAGAGAGTGATTGGCACTGGAATGGGCTGCCCAGGGAGGTGGTGGAGTGGCTGTGGCTGGAGGTGTTGCAGCCAAGCCTGGCTGGGGCACTTAGTGCCATGGTCTGGTTGGTTGGGCAGGGCTGGGTGCTAGGTTGGGCTGGCTGAGCTTGGAGCTCTCTTCCAACCTGCTTGATTCTGTGCTTCTATGACAAGTGGAGTGTCTCAGCACCTGAGGTGAAACAGAGGTTGTTTACCAAGCTGAATCTTTAGCCTTGTTGGGAACAGACTCAGACAGGACTAAGAGTGGGGAAAATCAGAGGCTCACCCTGCAGTGACTTCATCTGCAAGAGACAGGCAAGGCTCTTCTGCACAGCCTGCAGCAAGTTGGAAGGCATCCTCAAAGGTCAACCTGTCTAAGCCCCCTGCAGTCAGCAGGGACACCTCCAACTAGAGCAGGCTGCACAGGGTCACATCAAGCCTGACCTTGAATGTCTCCAGCGATGGAGCCTCAAACACATTGTGTGTTTTGATGTTGGAATGGGCTGCCCAGGGAGGTGATGGAGTCACCATCCCTGCAGGTGCTCAAGACAAGCCTGGCTGGGGCACTTAGTGCCATGGTCTGGTTGATTGGCCAGGGCTGAGTGCTAGGTTGTGCTGGCTGAGCTTGGAGCTCTCTTCCAACCTGCTGGATTCTGTGATTCTATGGTTAGACCTACCCAGGGCAAAGGAGAGGATACTGCCGCTTGGCTCTGCTGTCCTCAGAGCAGTTCTGCAGCCCCCAGCACAAGCAGGACATGGAAGTGTTGGAGCCAGCCCAGAGGAGGCCACCAAGATGCTGAGAGGGCTGCAGCAGCTCTGCTCTGAGCACAGGCTGAGAGAGTTGGGGCTGTGCAGCCTGCAGAGGAGAAGGCTTCCAGGAGAGCTTGGAGTGGCCTTGCAGGATCTGAAGGGGGCTGCAGGAGGGCTGGGGAGGGACTATTGAGAAGGTGTGGGAATGGCAGGAGGAGGAGGAATGGGTTTGAAGTGTGAGAGGGGAGATTGGAAGTGGCTGTTAGGAAGAAGTTGTTTGCAGTGAGGGTGGTGAGAGACTGGCACAGGTTTGCCAGGGAGTTGTGGAGCACAGAAGCACAGAATCTTTGATCACATTGGGTGCTTCTGTGCTCCACAACCTCCCTGGATGTGTTTAGGACCAGGCTGGATGAGGCTTTGAGTGACCTGTTCTAGTGAGAATTGTCCCTGCCTATGTTAGGGGGTTGGAAGTGGCTGAGCTTTGAGATCCCTTCCAAGCTAAACCTTTCTATGATTCTATGATTCTGTGAAGCTCAACCGGGCTTTAGCAAGCAGCACAAAGCATTTTGTTATAAGAATCTCACACACAGAACCACAGAATATCAGGGGGCTGAAGGCAGCTCCAAAGCTCAGCGAGGCCAACCCCCTGCCAGAGCAGCAGCACCTGGAGCAGGTCACACAGGAACACATCCAGGCAGGGTTTGAATATCTGCAGAGAGGGAGACCCCACAGCCCCCCTGGGCAGCCTGTGCCAGGCTCTGGCACCTTCACAGGGAAAAATTCCTCCTCCTGTTTCCATGGCACTTCCTCTGCCTCAGCTTCCACCACTGCCCCTTGTGCTGGCACTGGCATCCCCCAGCAGAGCCTGGCTCCAGCTCCTGCCACTCACCTGCACATCTTTACCAACACTGCTGAGGTCACCTCTCAGTCTCCTCCTCTCCCAGCTCCCAGCCCCAGCTCCCTCAGGCTCTGCTCCTACCAGAGCTGTTCCATTCCCTTCAGCACCTCTGTGGCTCTGTGCTGGACTCTCTCCAGCAGTTCTGTGTCCCTCTTGAACTGGGGGCCCAGAACTGGACACAGTCCTCCAGATGCAGCCACAACAGAGCAGAGCAGAGCACAGGGGCAGGAGAACCTCTCTTGAGCTACTCACCACAGCCCTTCTGACCCATCCCAGACTGGCATTGCCCCTCCTAGCCCCCAGATTCCATGACTGGCTCATTCTCACCCTCCCATCCCCTATCACCCCCAAATCCTTTTCCCCTTTGCAGCTTTCCAACACACCCTGTACCTATACCAACTTCCCAAGGCCATTCCCTACCTCCCTGGAGCCCTTGGCTGGAGGCAGGCAGCAGCAGCACCGCTCAGCTTTAAAGCCTAAAGTGACATTTGCTATTCAAGCTCGGCAGCAGTGCTCCTGCTCAGCCTGAGGAAGGCATTTACATGCTTTAACAACAAGTGCTCTGCTGGTGCTTTATGTAGAGTACACACAGGCAATTGCAGTGTAATAGCCTCAGTGTTCCCCAGCTCGTTTCTGCCTGGCTGGGGCTTGTGTCTGGATGCCTTTAGGACGCTAAATCATCCCTAGGGTCTCGTGTTTTCTTACACCCTCCAGCACTGTTTCTTTTATGCTAGACTAAGTCTCTATATGGGAGATTAAGTTTTACAGTGTGATGCCTCTACTCCATTTTTTGCTACCCCTGCCTGTTCTGCACACTGCCAATGGCACAAGGGGTAAGCTTCAGCAGCTGCTGACATTGCTCTGCGTTGTCGCACAGCAGCGTCCAGAGCCCAGTTTGAGAGGGACATAGAACTGCTGGAGAGAGCCCAGCACAGAGCCACAGAGGTGCTGAAGGGAATGGAACAGCTCTGGTAGGAGCAGAGCCTGAGGGAGCTGGGGCTGGGAGCTTGGAGAGGAGGAGACTGAGAGGTGACCTCAGCAGTGTTGATAAAGATGTGCAGGTGAGTGGCAGGAGCTGGAGCCAGGCTCTGCTGGGGGATGCCAGTGCCAGCACAAGGGGCAGTGGTGGAAGCTGAGGCAGAGGAAGTGCCATGGAAACATGAGGAGGAATTTTTCCCCTTTGAGGGTGGCAGAGCCTGGCACAAGCTGCCCAGGGGGGCTGTGGAGTCTCCCTCTCTGCAGATATCCAAACCCTGCCTGGATGTGTTCTGTGTGACCTGCTCCAGGTGCTGCTGCTGTGGCAGGGCTTGGACTGGCTGAGCTTTGGAGCTGCCTTCCAGCCCCTGACACTGTGAAAGCTGATGTGAGGCCTGGCTGCTGAATCAAGAAAACCAGCTCCATTTTCACTGAATCACAGAACATTAGGGGTTGGAAGAGACCTCAAAGGATCATCCAGTCCAAGCCAGACAACTGATGGAATCTTCATGAAAGATCCCTAAGCAAATAAATCACAGAATCACAGAGCCATGGAATCAGGCAGGCTGGAAGAGAGCTCCAAGCTCCTGCAGCCCAACCTAGCACCCAGCCCTGCCCAACCAACCAGACCATGGCACTAAGTGCCCCAGCCAGGCTTGGCTGCAACACCTCCAGCCACAGCCACTCCACCACCTCCCTGGGCAGCCCATTCCAGTGCCAATCACTCTCTCTGACAACAACTTCCTAACAACATCCAGCCTCAGCCTGCCCTGCCACAGCTTCAGGCTGTGTCCCCTTCTTCTGTTGCTGTCTGCCTGGCAGCAGAGCCCAACCCCACCTGGCTACAGCCTCCCTGCAGGCAGCTGCAGGCAGCAATCAGCTCTGCCCTGAGCCTCCTCTGCTGCAGGCTGCACCCCCCCAGCTCCCTCAGCCTCTCCTCACAGGGCTGTGCTCCAGGCCCCTCCCCAGCCTTGCTGCCCTTCTCTCAACACCTTCCAGCACCTCAACAGCTCTCTGCAATGGAGGAGCCCAGAACTGGCAGAGGTTGAGGGTGGTGAGACACTGGCACAAGTTTGCCAGGGAGATTGTGGAGCACAGAAGCACAGAATTTTTGGTCACATTGGGTGCTTCTGTGCCCCACAACCTCCCTGAAGGTGTTCAGGACCAGGTTGGATGAGTCCTTGAGTGACCTGTTCTAGTGGGATCTGTCCCTGTTAATGGCAGGGGGTTGGAAGTGGCTGAGCTTTGAGGTCCCTTCCAACCTAAACCATTCTCTGATCCTATGATTCTATCTCAGAGGTCTACTCTAGCCTCAGTAATTCTGTGATGTGAACCCAGTGCCTCTACCAGGAGGTTGAAACAGAGGGATCAGGTCAGTGCTTTGCTACTGCTGTAGCCTCAGGGATGCTAAGGCCACTCCAATCTACAGCAATGAAACAACCAAACATCTCTCTTGGCTTTGTCTTAACCCTCCTGAGGTGTTCTTTAAACCTTGAGCATACAGAAAATGACCTCTCAGAGCCTGCTGGAAAAGGGGCAGAGCTACCAAAGGAGAGACAAACTCCAGCTGCTGTCCTCCAGGAGGTTCAGCCTTTTGATATTCATTTTCCCTTCACATCAGGACAAAAAGGAGAAATGCAGAAATATTCCACCAAGTGGAAATTTCATTTGGGAAATGTCAGAACCTCCTTCTGGAAATGCTTCATTCCCTTCTGCTGGGGCAGGATGAGTTGAGAAAGCAAATGTGATGTGTGAATATTAAACACCTACCAAACATTGATCACATCCTCTATGATTTCAATCCTTACCACATCTCCCTGTGCTGCACTGAACCCACAGCAGAAAACCAGAGTTAAATCAAGCAAGAAACAGCTGTGGAGCTGTTGGAGGGGAGCAGAGCCCTGCAGAGGGACCTGGCCAGGCTGGATGGGTGGGCAGAGGCCAAGGGGATGAGATTGAACAAGGCCAAGGGCAGGTCTACACTTTGGCCACAACAACCCCAAGCAGCACTGCAGGCTGGGGCCAGAGTGGCTGAGAGCAGGCAGGCAGAGAGGGAGCTGGGGGTGGTGGGAGAGAGGAGCTGCAGAGGAGGCAGCAGTGCCCAGGTGGGCAGCAGAACCAATGGCATCCTGGGCTGGCTCAGGAGCAGTGTGGGCAGCAGGACAAGGGAGGTTCTTGTGCCCCTGTGCTCAGCACTGCTCAGGCCACTCCTTGAGTCCTGTGTCCAGCAAGGTGCTCAGGACCAGGCTGGATGAGGCCTTGAGTGACCTGTTCCAGTGGGAGCTGTCCCTGCCTATGGACTGGCTGAGCTTTGAGGTCCCTTCCATCCCAAACCATTCTCTGATTCTATGAACCCTTCTTCCTGACACAGACCCTTCAGCTACTTGTAAGCATTGCTCAGACCCCCTCTGGGGCTGCTCTTATTCAGGCTCCCCAGCCCCAGGGCTGTCAAACTCTCCTCCTCACCCAGACGTTCCAGTCCCTTCAGCATCCTCGCAGCCTCCATTGGACACTCTCCAGTATTTCCCTGGCCCTCTGGATCTGGGGAGCCCTGCAGCTGTTCAATTAGTGCTTTTCCAAGTCTCTCAGGGAGAGAAGCACACATGGCCAAGTGACTGCCAGGCACAGAGAAGTGAGTTCTTGCCTTTCCCTTCCTAGCATCCCTGCCTTGTCAGCGCAGTGATGCATCGCGCCGCTGAGACAGCCTCTCCGCACCAATCCTTCCTTGTCAGTAGCTTAAAACACTCACACCCAAAATACCTTCATTGCTTTGACACTTCTCAGATGTTTTCTGCATTTCAGAAGGACTTAATCAGCTCCTCTTGAGTTATGTGAGCAGGGAAAAAGAAGATCTACAACCCCTTCTTTTTTTTGTGTGTGTGTTTTCTGGTTCCCCAACATCCTTCTTGCCATCAAGTAGCTAAGAAGCTTCTTTGTCTTGAGCACAGCTGCTGGTGAAATGTTGCCTCCTGCCCTCTCCTCCACTCTGGGATGTTGCCTTTTTGTGAGAGCTGTTTGGGTTTAGACCTCAAGGTTTTGTGAGCAGTGCTGAAGAGAAGCTGGTGCCTTCTCTGGAGGTAGATAGGAAGCATAGGAAGGGTTGGAAGGGACCTTAAAAGTGGTCCAGTTGCAAGCCTCCTGCATGGGCAGGGACACCTCCATCAGCCCAGGTTGCTCAAGGTCTCCTCCAAACTGGCTTTCAACACCTCCAGGGAGGGGACATCCACAGCCTCCCTGGGCAACCTGTTCCAGTGGCTCCCCACCCTCACTCTAAATGATTTCTCCCTAATCTCCACTCTCAATCTCCCCTCTCCCAGCTCAAAGCCATGGTCTGGTTGATTGGGCAGGGCTGGGTGCTAGGTTGGACTGGCTGAACTTGGAGATCTCTTCCAACCTGCTGGTGCTAGGTTGGACTGGCTGAACTTGGAGATCTCTTCCAACCTGCTGGTGCTAGGTTGGACTGGCTGAGCTTGGAGATCTCTTCCAACCTGCTGGTGCTAGGTTGGACTGGCTGAGCTTGGAGATCTCTTCCAACCTGCTTGATTCTATCATCCTGTCAGCACAGAAGTCCCTCCCCAGCTTTCCTATAGGCCTGATCCTGATTTTCCATCTCCAGAGTCTCAGGTTCAGCTGAGGTTTTTTGTGGTCTGTCTGAGGCTTGAACTCACACTTCAGAGAGAAGTATAATTTTAGACTCTGGAGCTATAAATCATTTCTAAACGCCTGTTTCTTTCCCATAAACTGAATCAAGCCTCTCCCTTTAGGCAGCTCATTTCCATGGGGACATATCAGAGCATCACAGAGTGTCAGGGGCTGGAAGCAGCTCCAAAGCTCAGCCAGTCCAAGCCCCCTGCCACAGCAGCAGCACCTGGAGCAGATCACACAGGAACTCATCCAGGTGGGGTTTGAATATCACCAGACAGGGAGAATCCACAACCCCTCTGGGCAGCCTGTGCCAGGGTTCTGTCACCCTCACAGGGGGAAGATTCCTCCTCCTGTTTCCATGGCACTTCCTCTGCCTCAGCTTCCACCACTGCCCCTTGTGCTGGCATCACAGAATCCCAGAGTGGTCTGAGTTGGAAGGGACCTTAAAGCTCATCCAGTTCCAACCCCATGCCATGGGCAGGGACACCTCCCACCAGCACAGGTTCAGCAGCTCCAGCAGCAACTAACAAACTCTAGACTTAAACCCTCCCAGCTTATTTTAATGCCTTGAAGCAATGGGAGAATGTGTCCAGACAGAGCCCCACAGCACCTGCTGAAGATCACAGAATGATCTGGGTTGGAAGAGAGCTTAAAAATCATCCAGTTCCAACCCCCTGCCATGGATAGGGAGCACCTCCCACTGGCCCAGGTTGCTCAAGGTCTCATCCAACCTGGCTTTGAACACCTCCAGGGAGAGTCCTGCCTTTGTGTGTGCTGCGTGGTGCAAATGGACCAACAGCCCCCAGCCAGGCAGACTTCACAGTATCACAGTATCACAGTATCACCAAGGTTGGAAGAGACCTCACAGATCATCAAGTCCAACCCTTTAAGGGTTGGACTTCCTCTAAGGACATCCCTCTGCTCTTGTCTCACCACTAACAGTGTCAAACTACCAAAGGGACCATGTGCTGATGCTGAGTATTATGGGATTTCAGCACAGCCAGGAGCAGACCAAGTCTCCATCTCACTCCAAAGAGCTCAGCACCAACCCCACTCTGCTAAACCCCTTGGTGGGAGCTGCCTGCTTGACTCGCGCTGGGTCCCAGCAGCACCCAGCACTTGGGGTGGGTGCCATGCCAAGAGGCACACTAAAGAGATCAGTGTGGGGATGAGCAGGTTTTGGTACCCCAAGCCTGGCATGGTGTTAGCTACTGCTATAGATTTAGCCAGAGGAACTGTGTGGAGCCTATAAATTCCCCTGGTTTCTATGGCTACAAGGATGCTGTGAGTACATTGTAGAGAGAGAGCTTCGATTGCCCCAGAACAAAACCTCCAAGACAATCAGCCTGATCCTTGCCGGCTTTTAAATCAATTAATCTGTTGTAGCAGGGGGTCTGATGGGCAAACTTTAGCAAGCCACCCAGAGGCATGAGACTGAAGCAAACTGCTCCACGTGCAGCCCCAGCAGAGGAGCTGGCTCTAGCTGGTAGGTCAGATGCTCCCAGAGCAGTGCTGGCTCCACAGGTCTCCTTGGAGAGAGAAATAGATGAACTGCTCCTGCTGCTGCAGTCGAGGAGCTTTGGCTATGGGAACAGGCTGGGGGAGTTGGGGTCATTCAGCCTGGAGAAGAACTGTCTGCAGCTACCTGCAGGGAAGCTGTAGCCAGATGAGGTTGGACTCTTCTGCTTGGCAACCAGCAACAGAAGAAGAGGACACAGCCTCAAGTTGTGCCAGGGCAGGTTGAGGCTGGATGCCAGGGCAGGATGAGGCTGGATGTGAGAAGGAAGTTGTTGTCAGAGAGAGTGATTGGCATTGGAATGGGCTGCCCAGGGAGGTGGTGGAGTCTCTGGCTGGAGGTGTTGCAGCCAAGCCTGGCTGGGGCACTGAGTGCCATGGTCTGGTTGGTTGGGCAGGGCTGGGTGCTAGGTTGGGCTGGCTGAGCTTGGAGCTCTCTTCCAGCCTGCTTGGTTCTATGATTCTCTGAACCTAAATAAGCCTTCCAGTACCTGAAGGGGGCTACAGGAAAGCTGAGGGATTTTTTTAGAAGGGCTTGCAGTGAGAAGATGAGAGGCAGTGGCTTTGAGCTGGATTAAGGCTGGAGATCAGGAAGAAATTCTTTCCAGTGAGGGTGGTGAGACACTGGCACAGGTTGCCCAAGGAGGTTGTGGAAGTGCTCTCCCTGGAAGTGTTCAAGGCCAGGTTGGATGAGTCCTCGAGCAGCCTGGGCTGGTGGGAAGTGTCCCTGCCCCATGGCAGAGAGATTGGGACTGGATGATCTTTAAGATCCCTTCCAACCCAACCCCTTCTGTGATTCTGTGCCTTGTCTGCAGCTCCCAAGCAGTAGAAGGGAGATGATCATGATGGAGAAGCCACGGCTGAGCCCAACAGCTGGCTGCTGGCTGCTCTGTAGAAAAGAAACCTTACTTCACCCCCAGCCTGTCACTAAATGTCAGGCAAGTACCATCAGAGTGGCCATGAAGAAAAAAAAAAAGCCCATCTCTCTTTGCAGAGGGAAGAAAGCAAAAGCAGAAGCAAAGCAAGTGCTGAGCATCCCCCGCCAGGAGTTGCAGAGCAGTCATACGCTGCTTGGAGACTTTCATGATCAAAGCATCCTTCCCAGCCTCTTTCTTCTGCCATCACAAAGTCAGGCCCTTCTACAAGCCTAACAATATGCAGGCATGAAAAGTGAGCTAGAAAAGGAGCAGCAAGGATTATTCATTTGATTGCTCTCTACAGTTCTACACCTAAAAGAGCAGGAGATGCTCTCGCTCCCAAAGCTCTGCCTACTGTGGGCTCTGATTTCCTCTCCCCCCTCCCCACACTCTTTTTCATTTCCATTAATAAGAAACTCCAACAGACTCTGCAAATATTGCTGCTCTTCCACTCTCTCAATCTCCCTCTGTGATTGCTTCCAAATCCCCTGATCTTGGCAGTGCAACTTAAAGCACCAAAGGCACCACCAAAGAAACCCAAGCTCAGACCAAGCAGGAACCTACCAGGCTTCTGCTAACCTTTTTTATTATCTTTAATCCAAAGCTGCTGCTCATGTAAAATCAGCTTGCTGGTAAACAAGAACTGCATCTAAAGTACTCCTGGATCCAATTTCTCATTCCAAGCCTGCTCAGCACAGAAGTGTCCCTGCAATGACAGCTGCAGATGATAAATGGACTGAGTCGGACCAAGCTGAGCTGCGCCGGAGCAGTTTGGTCTCGTTGAGTTGTCTCCTATTAGGCTGAATTAAATTCCCAGCTTCAAGTGAAAGTGAAGAAAAGATCTTAGCAATCTAAAGGAGAGCTGCACCTCTCTTGGGTAAGCTGATCTCAAAGTCAGCAGAAAGAGGCTCAGCTTTTCTGCTGACTCAGCAGGAAAAAGTCCACTTTTCGTTTTCCAGGCTCTTTTCGGGGTAGAGTTGGAAAAAATGAAGTCCTGGCTACCTTGCCAGCAGGGTGAGAGAGCTGTGTGACCAGCCCATGTCAGCAAGCAGAGCTTCATTATGAAACTAGGGATGGGCCTGGAGCACAGCCCTGTGAGGAGAGGCTGAGGGAGCTGGGGGGGTGCAGCCTGCAGCAGAGGAGGCTCAGGGCAGAGCTGATTGCTGCCTGCAGCTGCCTGCAGGGAGGCTGTAGCCAGGTGGGGTTGGGCTCTGCTGCCAGGCAAACAGCAACAGAAGAAGGGGACACAGCCTGAAGCTGTGGCAGGGCAGGTTCAGGCTGGATGTTGTTAGGAAGTTGTTGTCAGAGAGAGTGATTGGCACTGGAATGGGCTGCCCAGGGAGGTGGTGGAGTGGCTGTGGCTGGAGGTGTTGCAGCCAAGCCTGGCTGGGGCACTTAGTGCCATGGTGTGGTTGGTTGGGCAGGGCTGGGTGCTAGGTTGGGCTGGCTGAGCTTGGAGCTCTCTTCCAGCCTGCTTGATTCTGTGATTCTTTTATTCTGTGATTTTGTTGTGGTCTTCCAGTGTCTGAAGGGAGCTACAAAAAAGCTGGGGAGGGACTTTTTAGGCTCTCAGGAAGGGAAAGAACTGGGGGGAATGGAACAAAGCTGGAAATGGGGAGATTCAGACTGGAGATTAGGAAGAAGTTCTTCAACATGAGGGTGGCGAGAGCCTGGGAGGGGTTGCCCAGGGAGGTGGTGGAGGCCTCATCCTTGGATGTGTTTAATGCCAGACTGGATGAGGCTCTATCCAGCCTGATCCAAGGTAGGGTGTCCCTGGGCATGGCAGGGAGGTTGGAACTGGCTGATCCTTGTGGTCCCTTCCAACCCTGACTGATTCTAGGATTCTAAGATTCAAATCACAGAATCACAGAATGGCAGAGGTTGGAAGGGGCCTTTGGACATCATCCAGTTTAAACCCCCACACCTCCCAGAGGATGTTCACCTAGAGCAGGTTGCACAGGATGGCATCTAGAGAGGTTTGGAATGTCCAGTCTAAACCTCCCCAGCCTCAGCTTGAGGCCATTCCCCCTTGGTCTGCCTCCAGTCACCTGGGAGCAGAGCCCAGCAGCAGCTTCTCCACAACCTCCCTTCAGGTAGCTGTAGAACTTGTTCCTAACATCCAATCTAAACCACATCCCCAAGCACCACATCCAAACCACCCTGAAGCAGAGCGAGGCTGGGTGACTCCACCACCTCCCTGGGCAGCTCATTCCAGTCCCTGACCACTCTCTTCTAATGTCCAATCTAAATCTCCCCAGCCTCAGCTTGAGGCCATTCCTCCTTGTTCTGCCTCCAATCACCTGGGAGCAGAGCCCAGCAGCAGCCTCTCCACAACCTCCCTCTTAACATCCAACCTAACTCGTTCCTAACATCCAACCTAAATCTCCTTTTCTCTAAGCTCAAACCATTGTCCCTCCTCCTGTCCCTGCAGGCCTTTGCAAACAGTCCCTCTGCAGCCTTCTTGTAGCCCACTGCAGGTACTGGCAGGCTGCTCTAAGGTCTCTCTGGAGCCTCTCCAGGCTGAACATCCTCAGCTCTATCAGCCTTTCCTTGCGTCCTTCCATCCCATTTGGTGATTCTGTGCTCCACAACCTCCCTGGGCAAGCTGGAATGAGAGCTGTAGGAATGAGAGACCACTTCTTTGTGCAGGGCTTTTATTCCCAGCCTAGCTCAAAGCATCCCCACATTTGAGTGAGTTTATCTTATTCCCCCCCCTGCACTGGATGAAGTCAATCAACACTCAACCCCCAACCTGTATTTTTCCCCTATTAGGAGCTTAAATGTATTGATCCAGGTAAAGAACTGGAGGAGGGGCTGGAGGGACAACAACCACCACCACCAAAGGAAAATCAGCTCAAACCTTTACAAATAACAGCTCCTGTCTTTGTCTCTAGCAGCTCCTGTCTTTGCCTCATCCAACAGCAGCCCCTCCTGTGGTCCATTCATCATGCCACAGCCTCAGCTCTTTAACGAGGCGAGGAATAAAAGGCAGCTCCAATGCTCCTCCAAGCACAAAGCCTCCAAAGCACCCAGACACACACACACAGAACCAAGAGCTCAGCTGCCTTTATAGCTATTGATTGGGAAGGTATTTACTCCAAGCACTGAACAAATGTCCCTGCAAACATCAATATTGGTATTAGACTCATAAATGTCCTCTCTATTGCATCATGCAAGGAGCAGTGGCTATGGGGAACAGCTCAGGTCCTTCATTCGTTCCATCTTCTGCTTTAGTCTTCCTTCTCCTCACTGGAAGGAGGCTGCAGGGCTGAGATGTAATTAGTGTCATACTTCTGAGCTTGCTCCTTGGCTGCCAGGGGGCTCAAACCTGAGCAGAGCCTGCTTCAGGATCTGGGAGGTGGTTTGAAAGGTTGCAGTGTTTTAGGTGAATAGAAACAGAGAATGGTTTAAGTTGGAAGGGATCTCAAAGCTCAGCCAGTTCCAACCTTCTGGGCAGAGGTAGGGACAGCTCCCACTAGAAGAGGTCACTCAAGGTCTCATCCAGCCTGGTCCTAAATACATCAAGGGAGGTTGTGGAGCACAGAAGCACCCAATGTGATCAAAGATCACAATCTCCCTGGCAAACCTGTGCCAGGCTCTCACCACCCTCAACCTATGCCAGGGTCTTCCCACCCTCAACCTATGCCAGTCTCTCACCACCCTCAACCTCTGCCAGGCTCTCACCACCCTCACTGCAAACAACTTCTTCCTAACATCCACTTCCAATCTCCCCTCTCACACTCCAAACCCATTCCTCCTCCTCCTCCCATTCCCACACCTTCTCAATAGTCCCTCCCCAGCCCTCCTGCAGCCCCCTTCAGATCCTGCAAGGCCACTCCAAGCTCTCCTGGAAGCCTTCTCCTCTGCAGGCTGCACAGCCCCAACTCTCTCAGCCTGTGCTCAGAGCAGAGCTGCTGCAGCCCTCTCAGCATCTTGGTGGCCTCCTCTGCACTGCCTCCAACACTTCCATGTCCTGCTTGCACTGAGGGCTGCAGAACTGCCCCCAGGGCTGCAGGTGGGGTCTGAGGAGAGTATGGAAGACTCCATGGAGGCAGGCAAAGAATCATAACACTGGGGGCTGCCTGGCTTTGGGATTTGGGACAGCTCCTGCCTGGTCCTTACTCCAGCATCCCAAAGCAAGAGCCACACAAGGGCTTGTGCATCATCACTGTCTACAGCTACCTGAAAGGAGGTTGTGGAGAGGTTGGTGCTGGTCTCTCCTCACAGGTAAGTAGTGACAGAACAAGAGGGAATGGCCTCAAGCTGCCACTGGGGAGGTTCAGACTGGACATCAGGAAACATCTTTTTTGCCAGCAAGAGTGGTCAGGCACTGGAATGAGCTGCCCAGGGAGGTGCTGGAGACACCAACCCTGGATGTGTTTAGAAGTGGTTTGGATGTGGTGCTTGGGGCTATGGTTTGGGGTGAGCCTTGTAGAGTAGGGCTATGGGTTGGGCTTGGTGCTCCTGAGGGGCTTTGCCAACCTGAATGTTTCTGTGATTCTGGGACTCTGTGATCATCTCCAGTCTATGAAGGAAATGAAGCTTAGAAACTTTAAGCTGCTAAATGTGTGGTCAAGCAATTAAAAAGGCACTTGAGAAGTTGCAGCAGCTCCAACAGCTTCTATCTTTAGATCAATCTCTCTCCCAGACCCCATTCCTCTTTCACTCCATTCCACCCTAATTTCCTGAACCACTTCTTGTCTTACAGCATCAGATCTGAAGAGAGATTGACAGGGCTGAGGTGAGGCTTGAGCAGAGACCCTAAGCAGGAGAAACATTGCTGTGCTCAAAGCTGCCCTGGGAGGCTCTGTCATGGAGTCACAGAATCATAGAATCACAGAATGAAGCAGGTTGGAAGAGAGCTCCAAGCTCAGCCAGCCCAACCTAGCACCCAGCCCTGCCCAACCAACCAGACCATGGCACTAAGTGCCCCAGCCAGGCTTGGCTGCAACACCTCCAGCCACAGCCACTCCACCACCTCCCTGGGCAGCCCATTCCAGTGCCAATCACTCTCTCTGACAACAACTTCCTAACAACATCCAGCCTCAACCTGCCCTGCCACAGCTTGAGACTGTGTCCCCTTCTTCTGTTGCTGGCTGCCTGGCAGCAGAGCCCAACCCCACCTGGCTACAGCCTCCCTGCAGGCAGCTGCAGGCAGCAATCAGCTCTGCCCTGAGCCTCCTCTGCTGCAGGCTGCACCCCCCCAGCTCCCTCAGCCTCTCCTCACAGGGCTCTGCTCCAGGCCCCTCCCCAGCCTTGCTGCCCTTCTCCAAACACCTTCCAGCACCTCAACAGCTCTCTGCAATGGAGGAGCCCAGAACTGGACACAGCACTCCAGGGGTGTGAAGAACCTCCCTGGTCCTGCTGCCCACACTGCTCCTGAGCCAGCCCAGGATGCCATTGGCTCTGCTGCCCACCTGGGCACATTTCTGCCTCCTCTTTAGGCTCATCTTCAGCCTACTATCCACCACTACCCCCAGATCCCTTTCTTCCTGGCTTGGGTTGGAAGGGACCTTAAGGATCATCTAGCTCCACCCCCCCTGCCATGAGCAGGGACATCTCCCACTAACCCAGGTTGCCCAAAGCCTCATCCAGCCTGGTCTTAGACACTCCCAGGGATGAGGTGCCCACAGCTCCCCTGGGCAACCTGTTCCAGTATCTCACCACCTTCACTGCAAAGAATTTCTCCCTGAAGTGCAGACTAAAGCTACCCTGCTCTAGTTCCTAACAACTGACCTTACACTGGCAAAAGTCCCTCCCCAGCGTTCCTGGAGCCCCCTGGAAGGCTGCTCTAAGGTCTCCCCTGAGCCTTCTCCAGGCTGAACAGCCCAAACTTTCCCAGCCTGTCCTCACAGATGTTCTCCATCCCACTCATCATGTTGGTGGCCTCCTCTGGACCCTCTCCATCAGCTCCATGTCTTGTGTTGGAGGTCCCAAAGCTGGTCACAGCCCTGCAGGGGAGGTCCCCCCAGAGCAGAGCAGAGGGACAGGATCCTCTCTCTCCATCTCTCCATCTTAGGCTGTCCTTGGCTTTCTGGGCTGCCAGTGCCCACTGCTGCCTCCTGGCCAGCTCCTCACGCCCAAGCCCTTCTCTTCAGGGCTGCTCTCAGTCTCATCACCCCCAGCCTGGATTGATAGCAAGGATTTTACTCAACCTAGGTTCAGAACCTTGCACTTACTGAATCAACTGAGGTTCTCCTGACTCTGCTTCTCTACCTGCCTGTGTCCCTCTGGGTGGCATCCCACCCTGAAGTCTTTCCAACCACACCATGGATAGATCTAATCCTCCTGAATCCCACCAGGAAAGCTGCTGTCACTCCCTCTGTCCCAGACTGATTTCCCAGTTAGCTGCCTGGAGCATCCTGGGGAGGTGGTTGAGACACAGAGCCCTGCCTAAGTCAGGCATCTGCTGGGGAAGGGCTGGAGCTGGGAGGAAGAGCTCCCTGCACACTTCAGACTGGCAGCCAGGAATGAAGGATATTATACTTCTTTTGGGGGAGGGGCACAAAACCATCTCCTAGGCTAAGAAAGGAAAGGAATATGTTAATTCAACCCCCAAAAAAAGGGGAGGAGGAGGAGGAGGAAGAAGAAGAATGAGGGGGGGGAGGAGGAGGAGGAGGAGGAAGAAGAAAGCCTCTGTTTTATTTCTTGCACTGCCTGGAGAGAGAAATGCCATCTTTCATCTTCTTCCTCTCTTTCTTTGCTTGGTATTTCCTTGCCCTGCTTTCCTCTGAGTTCCTGAGGAATTAGGAGCAGCCATGCAAGCATCAGCCTGGCTGTGATGTGTGCCAGGGGGAGGGAGGTGACACGTGGCCACCCAGGCATGAGCTGCAAAGGCCACATCAGGCCATGAGGAGCCAGGCTCATCTGGGCTGTGTCTGACTCAGAAGAGCATAGAATCAGGCAGGGATGGAAGGGACCACGAGGAGCAGGCAGTGCCAACCCCCCTGCCATGCCCAGGGACACCCTACCCTAGAGCAGGCTGCACACAGCCTCAGCCAGCCTGGCCTCAAACACCTCCAGCCATGGGGCCTCAACCCCCTCCCTGGGCAACCCATTCCAGCCTCTCACCACTCTCCTGCTCAACAACTTCCTCCTCACCTCCAGCCTCACTCTCCTCACCTCCACCTTTGCTCCATTCCCCCCACTCCTGCCACTCCCTCACAGCCTCAAAAGTCCCTCCCCAGCTTTTTTGGAGCCCCCTTCAGATCCTGGCAGGCCACAAGAAGGTCCCCTGGGAGCCTCCTCTGCTCCAGCCTGCACAGCCCCAACTCTTTCAGTCTGTGCTCACAGCAGAGCTGCTGCAGCCTCTGAGCATCCTCCTGACCCTGCTCTGGACACTCTCCAGCATCTCCACAGCCCTCTTGTCCCAGGGGCTCCAGAGCTGGATGCAGGACTCCAGGTGGGCTCTCAGCAGAGCAGAGCAGAGGAGGAGAATCCCCTCTCTGGCCCTGCTGCCCACACTGCTCCTGAGCCAGCCCAGGCTCTGCTTGTCTCTGCTGCCCACCTGGGCACTGCTGCCTCCTCTGCAGCTCCTCTCTCCCAGCACCCCCAGGGCCCTCTCTGCCTGCCTGCTCTCAGCCACTCTGGCCCCAGCCTGTAGTGCTGCTTGGGGTTGTTGTGGCCAAAGTGCAGAACCTGCCCTTGGCCTTGTTCAATCTCATCCCCTTGGCCTCTGCCCACCCATGCAGCCTGGCCAGGTCCCTCTGCAGGGCTCTGCTACCCTCCAACAGCTCCACAGCTGCTCCTAGCTTGGTGTCATCTGCAAACTCACTGCTGCTGGACTCAATCCCTTGCTCCAGATCATCAATAAAGACATTGAACAGGACTGTGCCCAGCAGGTCCCTCTCTCTTTTGAACTGTGGAGCCCAAAACTCCTTCTCATGCTTCAAGTCTTCACCTAAACTCAAGCTTCCACCACAGAGCAGCCTGAAGTGTCTCAGTGTTGCTGTTCCATCACTGCACCTTGGCATCACCGCTCACAGGGAAAAAGAGACTCCAAGGACCTCCTCTGTCTGGAGCCTGAAATGTGCTTGGTCCTGAGCAGAGATGAGAAAAGCTCAGGGTTTGGCTAACACAATAAAATGGAATGGAATCCCCCACTCTGTACATCAGGCTGTGAATCAAAGCCCAAACACAAATAAAACAATCTCCCTGTGAAGTGAAGCTTAGAGAATGAGAGTCCTGGACAGGTTTGTCTGTGCAGATGACAGAGAGAGAAAGAAGGAGGAGAAGAAGAAGAGGAAAAGGGGAAAAAAAAACCCCAACAACCTAACAATCAAACTCTTGCCTCTAAATGAGTGAAGTGATTTCTCTTTCCTTGCAGTTGCTGTGATTTCCATAATGAGAATGTGCAGTGAGCATGGCACAAACTGCAGAGCAGAGAACAAGGCAACTTCGCTGCCCAAAAGGTGATTTGCAGCCTTGCAACCCACCCCCCCAAAACCAAAATATCATAGAAACATAGACTAGAATCAGGCAGGATTGGAAGGGAGCACAAGGAGCAGGCAGTGCCAACCCCCTGCCATGCCCAGGGACACCCTACCCTAGAGCAGCCTGACCACAGCCTCAGCCAGCCTGGCCTCAAACACCTCCAGCCATGGGGCCTCAACCCCCTCCCTGGGCAACCCATTCCAGCCTCTCACCACTCTCCTGCTCAACAACTTCCTCCTCACCTCCAGCCTCACTCTCCCCACCTCTACCTTTGCTCCATTCCCCCCACTCCTGCCACTCCCTCACAGCCTCAGAAGTCCCTCCCCAGCTTTTTTGTAGCCCACTTCAGATCCTGGCAGGCCACAAGAAGGTCCCCTGGGAGTTTGGTCTAATCTGACTCTGTGCTTCTGCAGAGGTGATGGCAGGGAGAGGACTCAGAAAGGACTCAAAGAGATGTTTCTGGTGAGACTGGGGTGAGGCTGGGATGAGATGGGGAGCAGAGCAGAGGAGAAGGACCTGAGACAAAAGGATGCCCAAGAGCCATCAATGTGCCCTTGTGGCCAAGAAGGCCAAAGGCATCCTAGGGTGTATTAGAAGGGCTGTGGTGAGCAGGTCAAGAGAGGTTCTTTTGCCACTCTACTCTGCCCTGCTGAGGCCACATCTGGAATCTTGTGTTCAGTTCTGGGCTTCTCAGTTTGATCACAGAATCATAGATTAATCACAGAATCAAGCAGGCTGGAAGAGAGCTCCAAGCTCAGCCAGCCCAGCCTAGCACCCAGCTCTGCCCAACCAACCAGACCATGGCACTCAGTGCCCCAGCCAGACTTGGCTTCAACACCTCCAGCCACAGCCACTCCACCACCTCCCTGGGCAGCCCATTCCAGTGCAAATCACTCTCTGGGAAGAGTTCAAGAAGGACCTCAGGGAACTGCTCAAGAGAGTCCAGCCCAGAGCCCCCAAGCTGCTGCAGGCAGTGAGCATCTCCTGTGAGGCCAGGCTGAGGGAGCTGGGGCTGGGAGCTGGCAGCAGAGGAGCCTGAGGGCTGCCCTCAGTGCTGTGCTGAGGATGTGCAGGGCAGTGTGGGCAGGACACAGCCAGGATCTGCTCAGGGATGGGCAAGGGCAGCACAAGGGGCACTGGGGGCAAGCTGGAGCAGAGGAGGTACCAGGGGAACAGTTCCATCTAAACACAGAATGGTTGAGGTTGAAAGGGACCTCAAAGATCATCTTGTTCCAACCCCCATGAGGAGAAACTTCATTGGTGTGAGGGTGCTGGAGGCTTGCAGCAGGCTGCCCAGAGAGGTTGTGGAGTCTCCTTCTCTGCAGACTTCCCAAACCCACCTGGATGTGTTCCTGTGTGACCTGCCCTGGGTGCTCCTGCTCTGGCAGGGGGCTGCACTGGATGACCTCCAGAGGTCTCTTCCAACCCCTTGTGAAACACTGTGGGCTTCAGGCCCTGGGAAGGTTCCTGGTCCCAGCCCAGCAGCCTTTGGGATGAATTCATCAGCTGAACTGGAGTTACACCAGTGGTGTCCCTCAGGGGTCAGTGCTGGGCCCCATCCTCTTTAACATCTTCATAGATGATCTGGATGAGGGCATGGAGTCAGTCATCAGCAAGTGTGTAGATGACACCAAGCTGGGGGCAGATGTGGCTGGGTTGGAGGGCAGAAGGGCTCTGCAGCAGGACCTTGACCACCTGCACAGATGGGCAGAGTCCAAGGGGATGGAGTTCAATAGCTCCAAGTGCAGGGTGCTGCACTTTGGCCACAACAACCCCATGCAGAGATACAGGCTGGGGTCAGAGTGGCTGAGAGCAGCCAGACAGAAAGGGATCTGGGGGTGCTGATTGGTACCCACCTGAACATGAGCCATCAGTGTGCCCAGGTGGCCAAGAGAGCCAGTGGCATCCTGGCCTGCATCAGCAATGGTGTGGCCAGCAGGAGCAGGGAGGTCATTCTGCCCCTGGACTCTGCACTGCTTAGACCACACCTTGAGTGCTGTGTTCAGTTCTGGGCCCCCCAGTTTAGGAGGGACATTGAGATGCTTGAGCGTGTCCAGAGAAGGGCAACGAGGCTGGGGAGAGGCCTTGAGCACAGCCCTACGAGGAGAGGCTGAGGGAGCTGGGATTGGTTAGCCTGGAGAAGAGGAGGCTCAGGGCAGACCTTATTGCTGTCTGCAGCTACCTGAGGGGAGGTTGTGGCCAGGAGGAGGTTGCTCTCTTCTCTCAGGTGGCCAGCACCAGAAGGAGAGGACACAGCCTCAGGCTGTGCCAGGGGAGATTTAGGCTGGAGGTGAGGAGAAAGTTCTTCCCTGAGAGAGTCATTGGACACTGGAATGGGCTGCCCGGGGAGGTGGTGGAGTCGCCGTCCCTGGAGCTGTTCAAGGCAGGACTGGACGTGGCACTTGGTGCCATGGTCTGGCCTTGAGCTCTGTGCTAAAGGGTTGGACTTGATGATCTGTGAGGTCTCTTCCAACCTTGGTGATACTGTGACACTGTGATGCTGTGATGCTGTGATGCTGTGATGCTGTGATGCTGGGACACTGTGTGATACACAAGGTTTGGGTGTAAAGAGCCCACTCCAAAGCCCACAGTGCTTGCCCAGGCAATCATTAAAGCTTTAATGACCACTCCTATGATTGTGAAGAGCTGCAGATGTCCAACCTTTCCCTCCCCAGAAAATAGCAGAGAGATGACTACCTGATGGTTAGAGCTGCTGACAAATGGCTGTGTGCTGCAAGAGCAGGCAATTAACAACCTGCAGCTTATTAATTAATGCCTCTTGGGTTTATTTTGCTGATTGTGTGAAGACCATTTCAGGAGTGTTCATTTTCCAGAGTGACCCAGGACCCCATTTTAGAGTGTTTGGGTTGTTTCAAGCTGAAAGCAAATCACAGTTTCCACTTCCAGAGCCTTGCTCCATAAGAGAGCTGTTCTTAGCTCTTAGTTATCTTTGCAGATTGAGATACCTCCATCCCCCCCCCCCCCCCTCACTTAATCTTCTCTTCTCCAGGCTAAAAAGCCTCCAACCTCTCAGCTTTCCTCATCAGAGGGATGTCCTCATCCACTAATCACCTTCACTGCCCTTTGCTGTACCTTCCCTGCCTTTCTTGGACAGGGCAGCCCAGAATTGGACCCAGAACTCCAGATAGGCAAAGCAGGGCCAGGGAGCTGATTCTCCCCCTCTGCTTTGCTCTACTGAGACCCCACCTGGAGTACTGCATCCAGTTCTGGAGCCTCTATTACAAGAGGGCTGTGGAGATGCTGGAGAGTGTCCAGAGCAGGGCCAGGAGGATGCTCAGAGGCTGCAGCAGCTCTGCTGTGAGCACAGACTGAAAGAGTTGGGGCTGTGCAGGCTGGAGCAGAGGAGGCTCCCAGGGGACCTTCTTGTGGCCTGCCAGGATCTGAAGGGGGCTCCAAAAAAGCTGGGGAGGGACTTTGGAGGCTGTGAGGGAGTGGCAGGAGTGGGGGGAATGGAGCAAAGGTGGAGGTGGGGAGAGTGAGGCTGGAGGTGAGGAGGAAGTTGTTGAGCAGGAGAGTGGTGAGAGGCTGAAATGGGTTGCCCAGGGAGGGGGTTGAGGCCCCATGGCTGGAGGTGTTTGAGGCCAGGCTGGCTGAGGCTGTGTGCAGCCTGCTCTAGGGTAGGGTGTCCCTGGGCATGGCAGGGGGCTTGGCACTGCCTGCTCCTTGTGGTCCCTTCCAACCCTGCCTGATTCTGTGATTCTATAAGAGAGGTATTTCAGTCCTCTGATCATCTTTGTGGCTTCCTCTGGAACTGCTCCAGCAAGTCCATGTCCTTCTCAAGGCTTTTGAGCTCTGTCTTTGCACAGAGATGTGGTCCTGGCAGCTGTGGAATGTAGCTAGGGTGGTTCTGCACCAGGCAGGAGAAAGCTCAATGAGCTGGGTCTTGCCTGCTGGAAGATGCCTCTGTCCTGACTGGAAAGCAAACTGGGGCAGTCCATGTAGTTGGGTGGCACTGGGCAGGTTTAGCAAGGGCTAAAATCTCTGCTGGTTTGCTGCAGCAGTGAGGGAGGCTGCAGAGTGCCAGCTGTGAGAGAAGCACACCCTAGAATCATAGAATTAACCAGGAGAAACAAATTCCTGGGCACTGGAAGGCTTTCAGGCAGTGGAACAGAGGAGATGGAGGAGGAAGCTGCCAGGGAAATTGTCGCCAGCAAGTTGCTGGTGCAGCTCTGCTCCTCTTTGCAGCACAGGCTCTTCCCTGCTTCCATTCACACTTGCAGCCCAAAAATAGCAGAGTCTCTGTCCCTGGCAGAGAGATGTCACCCTCGGGTGCTAGATTCCCTCAGTAACACAGCCTCTCCCTGGGGAAAAAGTCCTCCCAGTGTGTTTGGAGAGGAAAAGCTCTCCCAAGGATCCCAATCGAACTGGAGAACCCCTCCAGAGAGGCTCAAAACTCACTGCCTGGTCCCAAAGGTCTCTCAGGAGCCCAAATCTTCCCTCCTTGCTCAGCTCTGTGGCTCTACTCTCTTCTACCACACCTGATCTCTTAGAAGTAGGATGAAGGGGACCTGAATCTGTCCAAACCAGGGAAGCTCTACCTGCAGGTTTACTGTTTGAGCCTTTGCTCTGCTTGCCATAGGGAGCTGAAATGGCACAGACCCCTCAGGTGATTTTAGGTGTTCCCAAGGGTCCCTCCTAGTCTCTGGCATCAGCTTCCCTGTCCTGGGGGGGGGGGGTCTGTGTGCTCCTTTTTGTCACCATCCCACAAGGCACTGGGCAGGTTTGGCCCTGTGGGCACCTTTCTGGCAGCATCAGGGGCTGGGTTGTCAGTTGTGGGAGAGAGGACAGCAGGAAGCTGGGAGGCAGAGAGCTCCTGCCAGATGCAATCAGACTGCCATGAAAAATGAAGCATGAAGGTAGCTGGGAGGAGTGTTGGCTTCTGGCACTCCTGTCCATTGCCAGATCTGTGGCAGAGGATGAGGAAGGCACAGAAGCACCTGAAGATCTCCCATGCTGAGCAGCTCAGCACCCAGGCTACAGGAGTGCTTGGCTGGCTGCAAGAAGAAAATCAGACAGGGAGAAAGAAAAAGGAGGGGGGGGGGAAGAAAACCAACCCCAAACACATCAGGTTTTGCTGCAGGTTAATTAACCTGGGAGGTCATCAGTACCTTGGCTGAGCTGTCTCCAGCAGGTCATTAAGAGCTGTCTGACAAATTGATTCCTCCTGTGTATGGGAGAAAACAGCTCCTGTCCAGAGCATGAGATGTGCCCTGGATGTCTGGTCCTGCCCAGTGCTGCCCAAAAAGCCCCTGGAAGATGAGGCAGAGCTGTGAGCAGCAGCAGTGGGAAGAAAGCATTGCTCAGATGGAAAGGTTCTTTGTTGACAGCTGCAGCTCCTGATGGAGAGCTGAAGGAGGGACTCCTGCTACCCAGCTGCATTTTGACTGCTCTGTGTCAATCTCATCCTCTCCTGACTCTTCCTCCAGGCTCCAGCCCTCAAGCTGGCTGCAGTAGGAGAAACAGGGCTCTGCAGTCAGCCTGAGCTTCATCATTCTCCTCAGCTCATGGCCTCACTGGTGCTTCTCTTTGCTTCCTCTCAGCTCCTGATGATGAAGTGGATCACAGAGCCATAGAATCAAAGGGTCACAGCATCACAGAATCACAGAGTGTCAGGGGCTGGAAGGGAGCTCCAAAGCTCAGCCAGTCCAAGCCCTGCCACAGCAGCAGCACCTGGAGCAGGTCACACAGGAACACATCCAGGTGGCTCTTGGATATCTGCAGAGAGGGAGACTCCACAGCCCCCCTGGGCAGCCTGTGCCAGGCTCTGCCACCCTCACAGGGGTAAATTCCTCCTCATGTTTCTTCCTCTGCCTCAGCTTCCACCACTGCCCCTTGTGCTGGCACTGGCATCCCCCAGCAGAGCCTGGCTCCAGCTCCTGCCACTCACCTGCACATCTTTACCAACACTGCTGAGGTCACCTCTCAGTCTCCTCCTCTCCCAGCTCCCAGCCCCAGCTCCCTCAGGCTCTGCTCCTACCAGAGCTGTTCCATTCCCTTCAGCATCTCTGTGGCTCTGTGCTGGACTCTCTCCAGCAGTTCTATGTCCCTCTTAAACTGGAGGGCGGGGGGGGGGGGGGGGCAGAACTGGTCCCAGTCCTCCAGATGTGGCCTCAGCAGGGCAGAGGAGGTATCCTGGCTGTGGCATTCCCTTCTGCTGTTTACTGGTGCAGCCCAACTCAGCTGCCTGCCCAGGCACGATGCCAGCTTGCTTATTTTCTGTATCATTTGATGAGCAGCTCTGAGGCTTGGATTTTTTTTCTCTTCCCCCCCCCCCTTAATCTCTGTAATTAAGGCCCCCAGCTGCTGCAGCTCTAGAAGTGATACAAGTAACAGCAATCTAATCATACTCCATAATTCACACCCCAGCACCTCCCTCCTCTCTCCCTGCCTCTCTCTTTGTTGATGCTCTCAGGTGTGACACTCCATCTGGGTGGTGGGACTTGTGAGGCAAACAACAGAGCTTTTGCTGGGCTAGCCCAGCTCCAGGGAAGCCCCCAGCTCAGTGGAGATACCCACTGAGCCCAGAGAGGGAAGATCTAAAAGCAGAGTCATTTCCTGGCTCTGTCTGATGGGTTCCTTTGTGCCAGGCTGTGTCATGGCTCCACCAGGCAAAGCCTTTCTGCCCCACACCTCAGCAGCAGTCAAGGAAAGAAGTGAGGAAGCTGAAATGATTCTGCCAGCAATTTGATGAGACTGCTTCATGTGGCTTTGGAGACCTCTGGATTCTGCTGTTCCAACTGAGATCACTCACTCTCCTCTCCCTTTTCTTCCTCCTAATGAACTCAGTGCTAATCAATGGGATGAGGAGAGTGGAGCATCACTTCTGCAGGGTTTAAGTGGTGCAGCAAGTTCAGTGCGTGCAGAGGTGAGCTGATGGCCAAGCCCCTGGCTCCCAGCACACAAAGCACAGTGCAGTGCTGCCAGGAGTGCAGTGGGATCCTTTCACTGCAGCTTCACAGAATCAACCAGAATCCCAGCATGGTGATCATCCAATCTGACCCCCTGCTAAAGCACAGGCTCAGAGGATCAGAGGTTCACAGGTGTCAGGGGTTGGAAGGGACCCAAGGAGATCATCCAGTTCAACCCCCCTGACAGAGCAGGACCACACAATCTAACACAGATCACAGAGGGACACATCCAGACAGGCCTGGGAAGGCTCCACAAAAGGACACTCCACAATCTCTCTGGGCAGCCTGTGCCAGGCTCTGGGACCCTTCCAGTCAAGAAGTTCCCCTTGTGTTGAGGCAGAACCTCTTTTGCTGCAACTTACACCCTTTGCTGCTTGTCCTAGCCCAGGGAGCAGTGAGCAGAGCCTGTGCCCCCCTCCTGGCAGCCCTCAGATACTTACAAACATTTATCAAACCCTCTCTCAGTCTTCTCTTCTCCAGACTAAGCAGCCCCAGGGCCCTCAGTCTCTCCTCACCTGCCATGCCCTCCAGCCCCCTCACCATCCTCGTAGCCCTCTGCTGGGCCCTCTCCAGCAGATCCCTGTCCCTCTTCAACTGGGCAGCCCAACACTGAACACAGCACTCAAGATGAGGTCTCAGCAGGGCAGAGCAGAGGGGGAGGAGAACCTCCCTTGATCTGCTGGATACACTCTGCCTAACACACCCCAGGATCCCATTGGCCTTCTTGCCCCCCAGGGCACATTGCTGTGCCATGGGCAACTTGTTAGCCACCAGCACCCCCAGGTCCCTCTCCTTGGGGCTGCTCTCAAGCAGTCACCTCCCAGCCTGTGCTGCTGCAGTTTGTTATCCCTCCCCAGGTGCAGAACTCTGCACTTGGCCTTGTTGAACCTCATCTGGTTCCTCTGTGCCCAGCTCTGTGCCCAGGGCTCTCTGGGTGGCAGCACAGCCTGCAGCTGTCTCAGCCAAGCCTCCCAGCTTGGTGTCATCGGCAAACTTGCTGAGCTTACACTCTGTGCCCTCACCAATGGCATTGATGAGGTTGGCACCCACAAGCAGCTTGCAAGGCACCCACAGCAGCTTGCCCAGGATCACAAAGAACTCAGAGAGCCCCAAACTGGACACATCCTCTTGCACGTTCTGAGTATTTCCTCCTCCTGATCAGCTTTGAACCTTTCTGCTGCTGCCTGCTTTGTTCTGAACCCCCCAAGACCTGGAGAAGTTCCTCCTCCCTGTGTCATTTCTCACCTCTGCTTATCCTTTCTGCTTTGTTCCCCTCTCTTTCTTACACAGGTGGCTCAGCAGGCTCCACAGGGACATGCAGGAGAGCAGTCAGGAGGAAAGGGACCTGGGGGTACTGATAGACAGTAAGCTGAAGATGAGGCAGCAGTGTGCCCAGGTGGCCAAGAGAGCCAATGGCATCCTGGGCTGGCTCAGGAGCAGTGTGGGCAGCAGGACAAGGGAGGTTCTTGTGCCCCTGTGCTCAGCACTGCTAAGGCCACCCCTGGAGTGCTGTGTCCAGTTCTGGGCTCCTCAATTCAAGAAAGATGTTGAGGTGCTGGAACATGTCCAGAGAAGGGCAACAAAGCTGGTGAGGGGCCTGGAGCACAAACCCTATGAGGAGAGGCTGAGGGAGCTGGGGGGGGTGCAGCCTGGAGAAGAGGAGGCTCAGGGCAGAGCTCACTGCTGTCTGCAACTACCTGAAGGGACATTGTAGCCAGGTGGGGTTGGGCTCTTCTCCCAGGTAACCAGCAATAGAACAAGGGGACACAGTCTCAAGTTGTGCCGGGGCAGGTCTAGGCTGGATGTTAAGAAGAAGTTCTTCACAGAGAGAGTGATTGGCATTGGAATGGGCTGCCCAGGGAGGTGGTGGAGGCACCGTCCCTGGGGGTCTTCAAGCAAAGCCTGGCTGAGGCACTTAGTGCCATGGTCTGGTTGATTGGATAGGGCTGGGGGATAGGTTGGACTGGATGAGCTTGGAGGTCTCTTCCAACCTGCTTGATTCTATGATTCTATGATTCTATGCTAGGAGATGTGGCACAAGGGAGACAAACCTCTTTGTTTCGTGCCAGAGCAGCTCCTCTGGCAGAGAGAGGATGATGATACCAGCTGCTGGAAGAACCTTTTGTGCTTCTCCTTCCTGACAAGAGGCATCACAGCAGCTCTCACTGCCTCTGTTCTAAACAGGAGGTGTCACACGTGAGACTGGCTGAAGTCTTCCAGCTTTATGTGCTGAAATGATCTTATTCCAAGCTCAGGGTAGTAAATAAAAAGGAGCCACTTCTGTTTCTTAGCTGCAACAGCCCTCAAATAAACTAACAAATCAATCAATCAATCCATCAATCAATCACAGTTTTCATTCCAACCTACTGGAAAAAGAAAAAGGAATCCAGGAGGTTGGAGTTTTCTGTTTCAAACTAGACTAAGGATTCCTTCACTCTGCTCTGCTTTGAACTTCCAGTTCCAATTTGGCACAAGCTTTGTGGGTTTCTAGATGTGGTCCTCTTCATAAAGGCAGCCACAGCCTGCTCTCCCTGCCAGTGCTTTGTGTGGTTTTCCTTTTGCATGGCAGGCTGCAGAGGTGGGCACAAGCCAACCTCATGGAGATCAGCAAGGCCAAGGGCAAAGTCCTGCAGCTGGGTCGAGGCAATGCCAAGCACAAATGCAGGCTGGGCAGTGCCAGGCTGCAGAGCAGCCCTGGGTAGAGGGACTTGGAGGTGCTGATGGAGGAGAAGCTCAGCAGGAGCCAGCAGTGTGCACTTGCAGCCCAGAGAGCCAAGCAGAGCTTGGGCTGCAGCAGGAGCAGTGTGGCCAGCAGGGCCAGGGAGAGGATTCTCCTCCTCTGCTCTGCTCTTCTGAGACCCCACCTGGAGTACTGCATCCAGTTCTGGAGCCCCTGGGACAAGAGGGATGTGGAGATGCTGGAGAGTGTCCAGAGCAGGGCCAGGAGGATGCTCAGAGGCTGCAGCAGCTCTGCTGTGAGCACAGCCTGTAAGAGTTGGGGCTGTGCAGGCTGGAGAAGCTGGAAGGTGTCCAGAGAATGGCCATGGGGATGAGCAGAGGGCTGCACACCCCCAGCTCCCTCAGCATCTCCTCCCAGGGCTGTGTAACTTGGTCTGCAATATCCTTTTTTTTTTTTTTTTTGGAAGAAAATTCCTGATCAAACTGAATCTTTCAATAAACTGAACTGAGTTTTGTGCAGGTTTGGGGCAGGTGTGCCAGGAAAATGAAATAATTAGAATCATAGAATCACAGAATCAGGCAGGGTTGGAAGGCACCACAAGGAGCAGGCAGTGCCAACCCCCTGCCATACCCAGGGACACCCTACCCTAGAGCAGGCTGCACACAGCCTCAGCCAGCCTGGCCTCAAACACCTCCAGGGATGGAGGTGTTTAAGGGATGGGAGGTCCCTGGGCAACCCATTCCAGCCTCTCACCACTCTCCTGCTCAACAACTTCCTCCTCACCTCCAGCCTCACTCTCCCCACCTCCACCTTTGCTCCATCCCCCCCCACACCTGGCACTCCCTCACAACCTCAAAAGTCCCTCCCCAGCTTTTTTGTAGCCCACTTCAGATGCTGGCAGGCCACAAGAAGGTCCCCTGGGAGCCTCCTCTTCTATTTTCCTACTTCCTGACTTGGCCACATGAATCCCCTGCCTCCATGGCACCATCCTACCTGAATTACTCCTTCCACCCTAACCCCCTGCTCTCCTGCAGGCACCTGCCCAAGCCAGGGTGGGGAGGGAAGGAACAAAAGCAACCATTCAGCCTCTAGTGAGGGCAGAGGAGCTCTCAGAAAGAGCTGGGATAGGTGTAAAGATCAGGGATGCAGCCCAGAGCTCTCCCTCAATGCATCAAGGCTCCCAATTAGTTTTCACTAAAGGCTTTTACGAGCTGCAAAGAGCTTTACAGGCAAGAACGATCTTTGTAACATCAAAACCTGGTTAAATGCTGAGAAGGAAAGAAAGCAAAAGAGCCTACCTCACCCAGACAGAGCTTTCTATAGCTGGGTGTTGTCTTCATGCCTAGAATCCTTACACATACCCACAGAGCTTAATTTGCTGCCTCTAAAAGCGTTTCAAAGGGAGGGGGGAGGAAAAAAAACCATAAGCAAAGTCATTGCAGTCTCTTTGTCTGGGTTTGATAAGTCCATGGGTAGAGACATTAGGGGAATTAACAAGAAAGGAACAATAATAAACAAAGTGGTTTGGTTTTTTTTTCCAATGATTTTAATTAAAATGTGGTGCCAGAGTTGTTTAAAGAGAGGGAAAAGAATTCCTGCTCCTTCTCATTAGGCTTTGGGTTTGCATGTCTGGAACAGCTGCTCCTCTGCTGGAGTGATGCTCCTCTGCCTCCCCCTGCCCCACAGCTCCTTATAGGATCACAGAATGGTTGAGCTGTTTAGGTTGGAAAAGCTCTCCAAGGTCATCCAGTCCAACCAGTAACCCAACCACATCATGGACACCAAACCATGGCCCCAAGGGACATGGCTACAGCTTTCATAGAATCATTGAATCAAGCAGGCTGGAAGAGAGCTCCAAGCTCCTCCAGCCCAGCCTAGCACCCAGCCCTGCCCAACCAACCAGACCATGGCACTAAGTGCCCCAGCCAGGCTTGGCTGCAACACCTCCAGCCACAGCCACTCCACCACCTCCCTGGGCAGCCCATTCCAGTGCCAATCACTCTCTCTGCCAACAACTTCCTCCTCACAGCCAGCCTCAACCTGCCCTGCCACAGCTTCAGCCTGGGTCCCCTTCTTCTGGCCCTGGCTGCCTGGCAGCAGAGCCCAACCCCACCTGGCTACAGCCTCCCTGCAGGCAGCTGCAGGCAGCAATCAGCTCTGCCCTGAGCCTCCTCTGCTGCAGGCTGCACCCCCCCAGCTCCCTCAGCCTCTCCTCACAGGGCTGTGCTCCAGGCCCCTCCCCAGCCTTGCTGCCCTTCTCTGGACACACTCCAGCACATCCCCATTCTTCTTGTAATGATACTGCCTTTGCTGGGATAGAAGCTGCAGAGTAGGTGAGCTGAGTGTGATGGAAAAGTGATGCTCAAACAGCACAAGCCCCCTGCAGGTGCAGGCTGGGGAGCCACAGTTGGGACTTCAACCTAAACTAATCCTCTAATGACTTCTAACCAGGAATTAAGTAGTGGCTTCAGGTGGTGAGGAATCTATCAGTGGAGTGGCTTAGCTCTAAACACTTCCACTCCAAACCAAAACTCCTGGAGTGTGAGGTGCTGATGCCACAAAAGCTATTGCTGTCTTGTGCTGAGGTCCTGTGTCTGTGCAGTGCCTCCTGGGCTGGAAGGTGCCCTGAGGCACCCGTGGCTACAGGGAGATGGCCAGCAGCAGGCACAGCATCACAGGGTGGGTTGGGTGAGCCAAGACTGTCCCTGGAAAAGAGAAGCCCAAGAGAGAATCCTATCAGGGCTTACATCTAAAGGGTGGAGGTCAAGAGGATGGGGCTGGGCTGCTCTCAGTAGTGGTTGGGCAAGGAGCAATGGGCATGAACTGGAACCCAGGAGGGTTCACTTAAACAGGAGGAGAGACTCGTTTGGTATGAGGCTGCTGGAGCCCTGGAGCAGGCTGCCCAGAGAGGTTGTGGAGTCTCCTCCTCTGCTGCCTTTCCAAACCCAGCTGAATCTGCTCCTGTGTGCCCTGCACTGTCTGTGGTTCTGAACGTTCCAAGGTCTTGGTTCACAGATCAGGAGACTGAGGCAGAGAGTGATGGGCATGGATCATGAAATCCCAGACTGGTCTGGGTTGGGATACAGCCCTGGCACCAAAAGGAGCTTGCAGGAAAGCCTGCTTGAAGGCAGGACTTGAGACATGGCAGCATGCTTTAGAAAGGTTGGCTCAGAGCATCCCAGCATCCCTTAAAGCTCCTCCAGTCCAACCCCCTGCAGCCAGCAGGGACCTCCCCAACCAGAGCAGGATGCTCACAGCCCCAAACACCCTCACCTGCACTGGTGCCAGCCGTGGGGCAGCTCCCACCCCTCTGCACAACCTGGATGGTTGAACCCCCACCCCTGGAGGTCTTTAAAAGCCACAGAGATGTGGTGCAGAGGGACATGGCTTAGTACCAGACTTGCTAGAGTCAGGGAGTGGTTGGATTTGATGACCTTCAGGGGCTTTTCCAACCCAAACTATCCCATGGTTGTAAATGTGATCCTGAGAGGCTTTTCCATCCCAGCTGTTTCTGTGATTCTGTGACACAACCATAACAACTCTCCTCTCCTCCTGGCTGTGATGGTTGATTTGGACATTCCCCACAGCTCTGCAGCAGAGAGTGAAGCACTTCTTCTTCCTCCAGGTGCTCCATCCCCATGGCATCCTCACTCCCTCCCTTTTCAGCGCGCCGCTCCCCACCACCGGCGCTAAACCACCTCTGGGCTTTGGCTAATGGCAGGGAAATGGCAGCACTGCAGCTTCCCACTCCAATTTAATATCTCAAATCACTCTTCCCATTGCAAATATTTCCAGCTTGGCAACAGCTGAGGTTTGAAAACAATGCTGAGTGCACAGAGAGAATTGTCTTCGTCCTGTTTGCTTGTATTGGGCTGGAGAAAACAGAACTGATTCATTTCTTCCTTGCATGTAAATGAACCAACTGCTTGACTCTTCCTTTTTTAATTGTTGTGTGGCAAAGCATCCCACAGTTTGATTTGAGGTTCTGCATTGCTCAGACTTCATTACCCAGGATCTGTGACAGCCAAGGTGTTGCTATCTGTTTATTAACCAACTGCTAATCTTTGCTAGGAGTTCTGATCTATCGCTTGTGGCATTGTTGCTGCTTCCTCCCTTTGATGTCTTAAACTTTTCTTTGCCAGGAGAAGGGCAGATCATTAGCAGCAAATGATAAACAATTAAAGATAATTGTCCTCGTTTTGCAAAGGAACTTTTCTTTGTTAGGCAGAGTCTTTTCTTGGAGTGAGGAACAGCTGCTGCCTTGATCGTAGAATCGAGGAATCAAAGAAGCAAAGACTCAAAGAATCATTGAATCATTAAACCATTGAATCATTAAATCATTGCATCACTGAGTCAAAGAATCATTGAATCATAGAAACAAAGAATCACTGAATCACTGAATCAAAGAATCACTGAATCAAAGAATCACTGAAAGTATCATTGGATCAAAGAATCAAGGAACCAAAGAATCATTGAATCACTGAATCAAAGATTCATAGACTCAAAGAATCATTGAATCAGAGAATCATTGAACAATAGAATCACTGAATCATAGACTCAAAGAATCATCAAATCAGAGAACCAAAGAATCATTGAATCATAGAATCACTGAAGCAAAGAAACATCAAATCACTGAATCAAAGAATCATAGAATCAAAGAATCATCAAATTAGAGAACCAAAGAACCATTGAATCACTGAACCAAAGAATCACTGAATCAAAGAATCATAGAATCAAAGAATCATTAAATCACTGAACCAAAGAATCATTCAATCAAAGAATCATAGAATCAAAGAATCATTGAATCACTGAACCAAAGAATTGTAGACTCAAAGAATCATCAAATCAGAGAATCAAAGAATCATTGAATCACTGAACCAAAGAATTGTAGACTCAAAGAATCATCAAACCAGAGAACCAAAGAACCACTGAATCACTGAATCAAAGAATCATCAAACCAAATAATCATCAAAGCATTAAATCATTGAATCAAATAATCATTGACTCAAAGAATCACAGAAACAAAGAGCCAAAGAATCATTGAATCAAAGAATCATCAATTTAATCAATTTGTTGAATCACTGGATCAAGGAATCAAAATCATCAAATCATAGTGTCCCAGGTTGGAAGGGACCTTTAAAAGCCATCTAGTCCTGCTACAGAAACAGAGCACAATGAGGGTGACCCCACCATGTTGGTCAAGACAGCCACCTTGAACTTGTGGCCCACTGGGAGCTGTCCCACTCACCAATACTGCCCATCTGATTCCCCTCATCCTCCTTTCCTTCTAAAGCTGCCAGCATATGCTCACCATCAATCATCTATTATCATCAATCATCTATTATCATCAATCACTTATTATCATCAATCACTTACTGTCACGATCCCAACAAAGAGGGGAGATGGCCTCACATTGCACCAGGGGAGGTTTAGGTTGGACATCCAAAGAAACTTCTTCTCCAAAAAGGTTCTCAAAGCCTGACACAGGCTGCTCAGGGATGTGGTTGAATTCCCATCCCTGGAGGTGTTTAAAAGAGGCAGAGATGTGGTGCTGAGGGGCATATTTTAGCCCCAGCCTTGGCAGAGTTAGAGAATGGTTGGACTGGATGACCATAAAGGTCTTTTCCAACCAAACCCATTCTCTGACTCAATGATCATAGCACCATGGAATCATAGAATCATGGAATCAATCAGGTTGGAAGAGACTTCTAAGCTCATCCAGTCCAATCCAATCAACACAGCTCTATCCAATCAACCAGACCATGGCACTAAGTGCCCCAGCCAGGCTTGGCTTCAACACCTCCAGGGATGGTGACTCCACCACCTCCCTGGACAGCCCATTCCAATGCCAATCTCTCTGTCTTGCAAGAACACTCACTGAAAGGATAAAACACAGCACTGTGCAGGTGACCTGCTTGGAGGGTGCTGCCAGCACCTGCAGGTGCTGTTGGGACATCAGGGGATAGAAGCTGCACTTGTGGGCAAGGAGTTAATGGGTAAATGGCAGTAGATGGCACTGAGGAACGTGAAGCCATGGTCCTGAGTCCTGGTCCCATGGCAGAAGCAGAGAATTCACCCTGTGATGCATGATCCTTTTCCAGCCCTGCTTTACAAACTAGGGCTCAGCTCAAGTCCAGAGAAGGGCAACGAGGCTGGGGAGAGGCCTTGAGCACAGCCCTAGGAGGAGAGGCTGAGGGAGCTGGGATTGGTTAGCCTGGAGAAGAGGAGGCTCAGGGCAGACCTCATTGCTGTCTGCAACTACCTGAGGGGAGGTTGTGGCCAGGAGGAGGTTGCTCTCTTCTCTCAGGTGGCCAGCACCAGAACAAGAGGGGACAGCCTCAGGCTGTGCCAGGGGAGATTTAGGCTGGAGGTGAGGAGAAAGTTCTTCCCTGAGAGAGTCATTGGACACTGGAATGGGCTGCCCGGGGAGGTGGTGGAGTCGCCGTCCCTGGAGCTGTTCAAGGCAGGACTGGACGTGGCACTTGGTGCCATGGTCTGGCCTTGAGCTCTGTGCTAAAGGGTTGGACTTGATGAGCTGTGAGGTCTCTTCCAACCTTGGTGATACTGTGATACTGTGAAGTCTCTTGCACAAGGCAACACACTGAAGAAGGAAATCAACCCCAGCTCTGCCCAGGGCTGCATCCCCAACCCCTCCCTCGCACAGCCCACATGGCAACCCTTTGTTTTTCCCCTCTCCTCCAGCAGCTCCTAACATCCAAGCAGAAGCCACAACGCACCCAGAAACCTCCTGTGTGAGCTGTGAGCTGACAGCATCCCCCTTCCTCAGCAGAGGAGCATTCAGAAGCACCCCAGGGCTGCAATTTCCTGGCTGACCCCAGGTTTAAATGTCTCCATCGCTCACTGTCCTCCAGCACAATTATCGCCACCCACCCGCGGGCACCGCAGGCGCTGCTGGCTGCAGCCTTTCCTCGCTGGGTTGAAAGCAGAGCCAGCTCAGCACTGCTGTCACCCTCTGCACGGGAGTGATGAGAAGGGGGAGGCATCTCCTGGTGCCTCCTCACCGGGCTGGGATCATTAGTGTGTCCTTCCTCACTAAAGCATGGCATTAACCTTCCTCAAAAGAGCAAAAGCAGGCCTGTGGCACCGGCAGGGAAATAAGTGGCTTGCTGATGGCTGCTAGGCAGATTATTCCGGGGGGGGGGGGGTTGAAGTTGCCTTTCCTCTAGGAATAATGACTGCCATAATGACTGCCACCAGCCTCACCTCCCACAGCAGCCAGGGGACCCTGAGCACCTCCCAGCAGTGACAGAGGAAGCCCAAGGCAAGGAAAAGGTCCAGCAGCAGCTTTCGGGTTGTGGTCTGCTGATGCTGGTGGTCAGGAGGGACATTTGTGGCTCTTATCAGTGTGGGGCAGGCAGCAGGGCTGGATGTGCTCAGGGTGAGAGGGTTGCTGTCTGGTCTGCTGATGCTGGTGGTCAGGAGGGACATTTGTGGCTCTTATCAGTGTGGGGCAGGCAGCAGGGCTGGATGTGTTCAGGGTGAGAGGGTTGCTGTCTGGTCTGCTGATGCTGGTGGTCAGGAGGGACATTTGTGGCTCTTATCAGTGTGGGGCAGGCAGCAGAGTTAGATATGCTCAGGGTGAGAGGGTTGCTGTCTGGTCTGCAGATGCTGGTGATCAGGAGGGACATTTGTGGCTCTTATCAGTGTGGGGCAGGCAGCAGGGCTGGATGTGTTCAAGGTGAGAGGGCTGCTGTCTGGTCTGCTGATGCTGGTGGTCAGGAGGGACATTTGTGGCTCTTATCAGTATGGGGCAGGCAGCAGGGTTGGATATGCTCAGGGTGAGAGGGTTGCAGTCTGGTTCATGCATGAGAGGGGTGCTGTCTGAGACAGGGATTTAGTGGGAGCCAGGAGCTGGTTGGTGAGATTAGAGCCAGGTCTGGGAGTTTCTGCTCACCACACTTGGCCTGGTGACTCCACAGACCATCGACTATGAAGGCAACCTCAGCATGGAGGCACAGTGGTGTGTCTGCTCCCATTGCTCCCTAGCTCTGGAGTGGTGATGAGGTTGCAGAGGTGTGGTGCTAAGGAGGATGGAAGCAGGATGGAAGAGAGCTCCAAGCTCAGCCAGCCCAACCTAGCACCCAGCCCTGTCCAGTCAACCAGACCATGGCACTAAGTGCCCCAGCCAGGCTTGGCTGCAACACCTCCAGCCACAGCCACTCCACCACCTCCCTGGGCAGCCCATTCCAATGCCAATCACTCTCTCTGACAACAACTTCCTAACAACATCCAGCCTCAACCTGCCCTGCCACAGCTTCAGGCTGTGTCCCCCTTCTTCTGGCCCTGGCTGCCTGGCAGCAGAGCCCAACCCCACCTGGCTACAGCCTCCCTGCAGGTAGCTGTAGACAGCAATCAGCTCTGCCCTGAGCCTTCTCTGCTGCAGACTGCACCCCTCCAGCTCCCTCAGCCTCTCCTCACAGGGCTCTGCTCCAGGCCCCTCCCCAGCCTTGCTGCCCTCCTCTCAACACCTGCCAGCACCTCAACATCTCTCTGCAATCAGGAGCCCAGAGCTGGACACAGCACTCCAGGGGTGGCCTGAGCAGTGCTGAGCACAGGGGCACAAGAACCTCCCTTGTCCTGCTGCCCACACTGCTCCTGAGCCAGCCCAGGATGCCATTGGCTCTCTTGGCCACCTGGGCACACTGATGGCTCATCTTCAGCTACTATCTAATAGTAGGTTTAGTACCAGACTTGTTACCAGACCTGATTTAGTACCAGACTTGCTAGAGTTAATGTGGCCCTGGGCAGCCAGGTCTAGATGGAGGAGTCCCTGCTCACTGCCAGGGGATTGAACAAAATGACCTTTGAGAGTCCCAAAGCAATGCAATCTGTGACTGTGTGAGTCAGAGACTGGTTGGACTCAATCATTTTAAAGGTCTTTTCCAACCAAAACAATTCTATGAGCCTGTTGCAGACACAAGCTTGCAGTGCTGCCTCTGTGCCCCCATGGGGAGGGGTAGTGGGAGTGGAGAACCTCACTTCAGAGATTCAAAGCTGATTAATGGAGTGGAGTATCTCCCTGTAAGGGCAGGCTGAGGGAGCTGAGGCTGGCAGCTGGGAGCAGAGGAGCCTGAGGGCTGCCCTCAGTGCTGTGATACAGATTGGCAGGGGAGGATGCAGCTCAGGGATGGCCAAGGACAGCACAAGGGGAGCAGGGGAGGTGCCATGAGAACAGGAGGCAAAGCTCTTTCCCTTTGAGGGTGCTGGAGCCTGGAGCAGGCTGCCCAAAGGAGTCTCCTTCTCTGCAGACATTCCAAACTTGCCTGGATGTGCTCCTGTGTACCCTGCCCTGGGTGCTGCTGCTCTGGCAGGAGGCTTGGACTCGATGATCTTTTGGGGTCCCTTCCAAAGCCCTAAAGTTCAGTGCTCCTGTGGGTGAGCAAGGAGGAAGCCAACAGCCCCTGGCAGAGCCAGGAGCTGCAGAGCAGGCTAGAGAAGGGCTCCCAGCAGCACACTTCTGAGTGCACTGAGGAGAGCCTGTGAAGCAGGAGGAGCCTCCCATCATGAAGCTGATGGTTGTTTGCACTCCATTCGCCACCGAAGGCAGCGTCTGAAAGACAAGCAGGTCTGCTGTCTCATCGGGCTCCCTCCCCCCTCCTCTGCCATGGAGACACTTAGCTCATGTCTCTCCAGGATGCAGGAGCTCTGAGACTCCTCCCAGAGCAGACCCAGACGCTTCCTCATCGCTCTGGAGGGGCTCCTGCTCTCCTTTCCACACATCCATCAGCTCAGTTTCTTCTCCAGGCAACACCTCACATTGGGTGCTTCTGTGCTCCAGAACCTCCCTGGAGGTGTTCAGGACCAGGCTGGAAGAGGCAACCTCTTCTAGTAGGAGCTGTCCCTGCCTATGGCAGGGGTGATTTGGAACTGGCTGAGCTTTGAGATCCCTCCCAACCTAAACCATTCTCTGATTCTATGACACCCAGGGGGCTTAGCATCCATCATCTGTACCCTGACCACGAGCAGCTCAGACCTGGACCCCTCCAGACCACCTCCAGGCTCATTAACACATCTTACTGACATCTCCCTTCAAAGTTGCTTCCAGAACACAGCAATGCCAATCAACTGCCCCTGTTGGAACACATATTGAAATGTTGTTTTCCTTTCCCAATCTGTCAAACAATTCAGTGCTTGTTAATTACAGAGAGCAGAAGCTGCTCTCCAGCACAGGCTTGGGCTACTGAAGCTGAGCAGACCCAGCCCTGCCAGCACCTGGACTAATGAAGCCTTAAAGATTCTCCCTGCCTACATCTTTTGTCAGGGAGTAATTCACCTTTGGATTTTGACTAATTACAGGAGTTCAGCCTGGCTGGGTTGGCTCAGCTCCAAGGTCTGCTTGCAAAGGAAACCCTCTGAGCTCCAGCTCCAGGCAGGAACTGAGGCTTTGGAGAAGAGACTTACTAGGGTTTGAGCTCTGGAATAGAAGCAGAGGATGGTTTAGGTTGGAAGTGAGCTTAAGAATCACCCAGCTCCAACCCCCTGATGTAGGCAGGGACACCTCCCACCAGAGCATGTTGCTCATGGCCTCATCCAACCTGGCCTTGAACACCTCCAGGGAGGAAGCAGCCACAACCTCCCTGGGCAACCTGTGCCAGTCTCTCACCACTCTCAACCTGTGCCAGTGTCTCACCACCCTCAACCTGTGCCAGTGTCTCACCACCCTCAACCTGTGTCAGTCTCTCACCACTCTCAACCTGTGCCTGTGTCTCACCACCCTCAACCTGTGCCAGTGTCTCACCATCCTCAACCTGTGCCAGTCTCTCACCACTCTCAACCTGTGCCAGTGTCTCACCACCCTCTACCTGTGCCAGTGTCTCACCACCCTCAACCTGTGCCAGTCTCTCACCACTCTCAACCTATGCCAGGGTCTCACCATCCTCACTGTAAAGAACTCCCTCCTAACATCCAGTTTCAATCTCCCCTCTTCCAGTTCAATCCCATTCCCCCTCATCCTGTCATTACAAGACCTTGTCAATAGTCCCTCCCCAGCCCTCCTGTAAGCCCCCTTCAGATCCTGGAAGGCCACTATGAAGGGGAAGAAAGCTGGAGAAGGGTCTGGAGAAGAGGGCTGATGGAACTGGGGGTGTTCAGCCTGGAGAAGAGGAGGCTGAGGGAGACCTCACTGCTCTCCACAACTCCCTGAAAGGAGGCTGCAGTGAGGTGAGAGTTGGGCTCTGCTCCCTAGGATGAGACAGAAAGAGAGGAAATGGCCTGAAATTGTGCCAGGGGAGGGTTAGTTTGGAGATGAGGACAACTTTCTTTGCTGCAAGAGTGGTCAGGGCTTGGCACAGGCTGCCCAGGGAGGTGGTGGAGTGCCCATGGCTGGAGATGCTCAAGAAATGTGTGGCTGTGAGTGGCTGAGGGAGCTGGGGTTGGTCAGCCTGGAGTAAAGGAGGCTCAGGGCAGACTTCACTCTCTATAACTGCCTGAATGAGGTTACAGTGAGGGGGGGGGGGGGGTGTGTCAGCTTCTTCTCTCAAGCAACAGGTGATAGGATGAGAGGAAATGGCTTGAAGATGCACCAGGGCAGGTTTAGGTTGAAGTTGAGGAGTGCTGCGTGAGTGGTCAGGGATTGGCACAGGCTACCCAGGGAGGTGGTGGAGTCCTCATCCCTGGAAGTGTTCAAAACACAGAACCAAGCAGGTTGGAAGAGAGCTCCAAGCTCCTCCAGCCCAACCTAGCACCCAGCCCTGCCCAACCAACCAGACCATGGCACTAAGTGCCCCAGCCAGGCTTGGCTGCAACATCTCCATGTGCAGATGCAGTTGTGGGCATGGTGGTGCTGGGTTATTGATTGATGATCCCTAAAGGGCTTTTCCAGCTGAATTGCTTCTCTGATTCTATGAAGTTCTTCTTTCTTTGACTGCTTTCTCAACACCTTTTAGGACTCATGATCTCACAGCACCCTCACACACCCCCTCAGCCATTTCCTGACTCCAAAACATCCACCTTAAATTGAAGGATGACTTAAATAGAGGTGGGGAAGGGTGGGGGGGGGGGGGGGAGAGAAATACATCATGACTCAGACCAAAATGATTGTTTGTTCCTAGCCCAGCAGCTGCCCTGTTCTGCTTCCCCATCTGGGTGATTCTGCACAGGAGCACGTCAGCCACCAGGGAGAAACAACATCACATCGACTCAGGAGATCAATCAGGCTGTGAGAGCAGAGGAAGGATGAGCCAGGGAGTACTGGGAGCCCTGGGAAACAAGTCATGAGTGAATCTGGAGTCCATCCCCAGCAGGCACACTTCAAACTAAGAGAAGCTTGTGAGCACCTCAGCGAGAAGGAGAAGTCATTTGCAGTGATCAGAGAGAGTGGCAGGAAGGACTTGGTAAGTGTTTTGCTTCAGAGAGCTCTCCCCTCACTCTGTCAGAGAGAGGAGGCCATTATCAGCAGCACTCTCTGCTCTCAACCTCCTCTTCCAGCAGGAGATGAAGCCTGCCTGCTTTTGTTGTCCTACATCCAAGAGCTTCTGGCAGGGCTGAGCAATGACCCACGCAGCCCAGGCTCTGTGTCTGACACCCACACTCACCTCTGACCACTGCAAAGCCTCCCTGAGAGCTGGAGGCAGAGCAGCAGATTACTGCTTCCTTTACACTGGAAGTGACCTTTCAGGCCATCCAGTCCCACCCTTAACCCAGCACTGCCAGAGCACCACTGAACCATGCCACTCAGCACCACAGCTGCTTGGCTTTCTGAACACTCCAGGGATGAGGACTGCCCTGGGCAGCCTGGTCCAGAGCTTTGTAACCTTTTGGGGGATGAAATCATTCCTCATGTCCAGCCTCAACCTCCCCTGGCACAACTTGAGGCTATTTCCATTTCCACATCCCAAGCCAGGCTTCTGCTGCAGCAAATCCTCATCAGGCTGTGAGCAGTTATGGGTCCAAACGAGTTCCTACCTCCAGCTGAAGTGCTGGAGCTCTCCTGCAGCCTGATTAATTCTATGGTCCCATGATTAAGTGTCCTTACTCTGGCTGGGCTGCTCCCTGATACACCTCTCACCTCTGACACTGCTGGGTCGTTCAGGCTTTGAGAATCATAGAATCAAGCAGGTTGGAAGAGAGCTCCAAGCTCAGCCAGCCCAACCTAGCACCCAGCCCTATCCACTCAACCAGACCATGGCACTAAGTGCCCCAGCCAGGCTTTGCTTGAAGACCCCCAGGCACGGTGCCTCCACCACCTCCCTGGGCAGCCCATTCCAATGCCAATCACTCTCTCTGGGAAGAACTTCCTCCTAACATCCAGCCTAGACCTGCCCCAGCACAACTTGAGGTTGTGTCCCCTTGTTCTGTTGCTGGTTGCCTGGGAGAAGAGACCAACCCCACCTGGCTACAGTCTCCCTTCAGGTAGTTGTAGACAGCAATGAGCTCTGCCCTGAGCCTCCTCTTCTCCAGACTAAACACCCCCAGCTCCCTCAGCCTCTCCTCATAGGGTTTGTGCTCCAGGCCCCTCACCAGCTTTGTTGCCCTTCTCTGGGCACCTTCCAGCACCTCAACATCTCTCTTGAATTGAGGAGCCCAGAACTGGACACAGCACTCCAGGGGTGGCCTGAGCAGTGCTGAGTACAGGGGCAGAAGAACCTCCCTTGCAGTGGGCACAGGGAGACCTCTGCCAGTTCATGCCCAGGCAGCTATTCCCTGTAGCTATGCAAGAGACTGGCAGGGGTGGGGGTAGGGGTGGGGGTGGGGAGGTAAGTGCTTGCTTTAACAAAGAGCTGTGATGAATGGTCCTGTCTCTGCAGCCTGATTACCCGAGTGACAAGGATTTGTCACTGCAGGATCTGGGGGGGAAGCTCTGTGTTGACAAGTGAAAGCTTTCACCCCCCTGGGATGGATCTTGCCTCTCCCCTCCCTCCCCCCACACTGGCTCTGCTGTTCCCCAAGGATCTGAGTCTTAGTAGGAGGCAAGGGAATGCTGCCTGCTTCCATGACAAGATGTTTTTACATGCAAGGAAGGGGGGGAAGGCAGAGGGCAAAGCCTTCACAAGGCATTTTCTAGTGATTGCTGTGCTGGTTCAAGGCAAAAGAAAAGCCATCAGAGCCTCAGCTTCTCAGCTGGGAAGGTCGAGGCAGGAAAGAGAGAGCCTTCTGCTGCCAGGGGCTCACAAGTGCTAGTGGTCCTGCTAGCCTCAGCTCCTCAGAAACCTGCTGGGTTTCCAGAGGAGGCTCTAGAGACACCTTCTGGTGGCCTCTCAGTGCTTCAAGGGGACAAGCAGAAAGCTGGGGACAGAGTTTGGAGCAGGGTCTGTTTGGACAGGACACGGAGGGGATGGCTCGAACCTGAGAGAGGAGCTTGAGAGTGGAGAGAAGGGAGAAATGTTTGAGGCCGAGGATGTGGAGAGCCTGTGCCAGGCTGTGCAGAGGGGTGGGAGCTGCCCCACGGCTGGCACCAGTGCAGGTGAGGGTGTTTGGGGCTGTGAGCATCCTGCTCTGGTTGGGGAGGTCCCTGCTGGCTGCAGGGGGTTGGACTGGAGGAGCTTTAAGGGATGCTGGGATGCTCTGAGCCAACCTTTCTAAAGCATGCTGCCATGTCTCAAGTCCTGCCTTCAAGCAGGCTTTCCTGCAAGCTCCTTTTGGTGCCAGGGCTGTATCCCAACCCAGACCAGTCTGGGATTTCATGCTTCATGCCCATCACTCTCTGCCTCAGTCTCCTGATCTGTGAACCAAGACCTTGGAACATTCAGAACCACAGACAGTGCAGGGCACACAGGAGCAGATTCAGCTGGGTTTGGAAAGGCTGCAGAGGAGGAGACTCCACAACCTCTCTGGGCAGCCTGCTCCAGGGCTCCAGCAGCCTCGTACCAAACGAGTCTCTCCTCCTGTTTAAGTGAACCCTCCTGGGTTCCAGTTCGTGCCCATTGCTCCTTGCCCAACCACTGACCACTGCTGAGAGCAGCCCTTGGAACATTCAGAACCATAAAGTGGGTTAGGTTTGAGAAAGCCTTTTGAGGTCATCAAATCCAACCACTCCCTGACTCTAGCAAGTCTGGTGCTAAGCCATGTCCCTCAGCACCACATCTCTGTGGTTTTAAACACCTCCAGGGATGGGGGTTCAGGCACCTCCCCAGAGAGCCTGTGCCCCTGTTTGCTTCTGGTATTTGATTCCTCTCAAGCTTAGCTTCATCCTGTCCCTCTCCTTCCACCTCAGAGCACCAGGGAGGAATGAAAGGAAGAGCTCATTCTAGTGAGGTCTGCTGCAGAGTGGAGCTGCTCTTGCTCAGAATCACAGAAGCATCCAGGCTGGCAAAGCCCCTCAGGAGCACCAAGTCCAACCTAGAACCCTGCTCTAAAGTCACTCATAGCAGTTTTCCAAGGATGACAGTGGCCAGGTGGGGTTGGAATCTCTGCAGAGAAGGAGACTCCACAGCCTCTCTGGACAGCCTGCTCCAGGCCTCCAGCACCCTCACACCACAGAAGTTTCACCTTAAACCACATCTCCAAGCACCACATCCAAACCACCCTGAAATACAGCCAGGGTTGTGTGACTCCACCACCTCCCTGAGCAGCTCATTCCAGTCCCTGACCACTCTCTCCATGAGAAACCTTTTCCTAATGTCCAATCTAACCTTCCCCAGCCTCAGCTTGAGGCCATTCCCCCTTGGTCTGTCTCCAATCACCTGTGAGCAGAGCCCAGCAGCAGCCTCTCCACAACCTCCCTTCAGGTAGTTGTAGAACTTGTTCCTAGCATCCAATCTAAACCACATCCCCAAGCACCACATCCAAACCACCCTGAAGCAGAGCCAAGCTGGGTGACTCCACCACCTCCCTGGGCAGCTCATTCCAGTCCCTGAACACTCTATTCTAAGGTCCAATCTAACCCTCCCCAGCCTCAGCTTGAGGCCATTCCCCCTTGGTCTGTCTCCAACCACCTGTGAGCAGAGCCCAGCAGCAGCCTCTCCACAAGGCAGCTGTAGGCAGCAAGGAGGTCTTCCCTCAGCCTCCTCTGATTCAAACTTTGGCAGGGGACTAAAGGATGGAGTGGAAGGAGCTGCTCCTGCTGGACATCAGCATGTGCAGAGGATGCACTGCAAATGATTCTTCTGGAGGCAAATCTTCAGCCTGGCAGTGGATAATGTTCCCTCCCAGCCATGGATCAGAAACAACACCTCAGGCTTATCAGAGCAATCACAGCTCAGCAGCAGAGCTCAGGTTCTGAATACTTGCAGCCTTCCAGACAAGATTCAAACACAAGGAAAGGAGGAACTGGAAGAAACTGCAGAAGTTCAGAGTAAATTTTGGCTCCCAGAGAAATTATTGTTGTGAATTATGCACCAGATCCAGGTCCTGGCAGATCAGCAAAGCCCTGGGTGGACTCTGCTGGCTGGCAAAGGAAGTAGCCAGTTGATGTTTCTCCTCTGCACCCAGAGTATGGATTTGCCTCTCCTTGGTTTTGCCACCTGCCAGCTGAATTATTGCAAGGAAGGGGTTTAATGGTGTAGATGAAGGTCACAGACCCCTGGAGCAGCAATGCAGAGGCAGACATCTGTGTGCCTCTGGAGATGCTAGAGGGGTCTTAGTTGATGAGAAGCTCCACAGGAGCCTGCAGTGTGAGTGCAGCCCAGACACAACCCTGTGCTGGGCTGCAGCCAGAGCAGTGTGGGCACAGGGCAAGGAAGGGGATTCTGCCCCTTGGATCTGCTCTCCTCACACCCCACCTGCAGCCCTGGGGGCAGTTCTGCAGCCCCCAGCAAAAGCAGGACATGGAAGTGTTGGAGCCAGCACAGAGGAGGCCACCAAGATGCTGAGAGGGCTGCAGCAGCTCTGCTCTGAGCACAGGCTGAGAGAGTTGGGGCTGTGCAGCCTGCAGAGGAGAAGGCTTCCAGGAGAGCTTGGAGTGGCCTTGCAGGATCTGAAGGGGGCTGCAGGAGGGCTGGGGAGGGACTATTGAGGTGGTCTGAGAATGGCAGGAGGAGGAGGAATGGGTTTGGAGTGTGAGAGGGGAGACTGAAAGTGGATGTTAGGAAGAAGTTGTTTGCAGTGAGGGTGGGGAGAGACTGGCAGAGGGTGAGGGTGGTGAGACCCTGGCATAGGTTTGCCAGGGAGGTGTTCAGGACCAGGCTGGATGAGACCTTGAGCTACCTGTTCTAACAGGAGTTGTCCTTGCCTATGGCAAGGGGTTGGAACTGGCTGAGCTTTGAGATCCCTTCCAACCTAATCCTTTCTCTGACTCTATGAAACCATTCTTATACCCTTGGCAAAATCCTCCCTTTGACCTTGCCCCAGGTTCAGTTGGCACTTTGCAACCAAACAGCTTCTAGCATGGCACAGGGAAAGCTTTCCAGGAGATTGGTTTGGGCTTCATTTTTATGGAGTGAAAGGTGGTAGTGGGGGGGAGGAAAACCCCCAGGTAAGTTTTGACAGTCAGTGTTAGTCTTCCTCCAGGCCAGTGGGAATTTTCCTTCTGGTGGAAAATTGACTTCTCCACTCCCACAGCTCATCCAAATCATTCATTCTCAACCCAACACATACCTGCCTTGGTTTGCTTTGTGGTTTGGGTTTCAGCCACAATTCACCTGCAAATGCCCAGGGAAATATTATGAAGGGAGAGAACAGGAAAGTGTTTTGGGGCTTGTTTTCCACAGAGGCAACAGTAAAAAAAGAGCCAAAACTTAGCCCAACCTGTTGTAGTAGTCTGCTACACTCAATTCTTCTCTGTCTCTCAAGCTGCTCCCTATAAAGCCTGACTCAGGAGCAGTGTGGGCAGCAGGACAAGGGAGGTTCTTCTGCCCCTGTGCTCAGCACTGCTCAGGCCACCCCTGCAGTGCTGTGTCCAGCTCTGGGCTCCTCCATTGCAGAGAGATGCTGAGGTGCTGGAAGGTGTTTGGAGAAGGGCAGCAAGGCTGGGGAGGGGCCTGGAGCACAGCCCTGTGAGGAGAGGCTGAGGGAGCTGGGGGGGTGCAGCCTGCAGCAGAGGAGGCTCAGGGCAGAGCTGATTGCTGCCTGCAGCTGCCTGCAGGGAGGCTGTAGCCAGGTGGGGTTGGGCTCTGCTGCCAGGCAGCCAGCAACAGAAGAAGGGGACACAGCCTGAAGCTGTGGCAGGGCAGGTTGAGGCTGGATGTTGTTAGGAAGTTGCTGGCAGAGAGAGTGATTGGCATTGGAATGGGCTGCCCAGGGAGGTGGTGGAGTGGCTGTGGCTGGAGGTGTTGCAGCCAAGCCTGGCTGGGGCACTTAGTGCCATGGTCTGGTTGGTTGGGCAGGGCTGGGTGCTAGGTTGGGCTGGCTCAGCTTGGAGCTCTCTTCCAGCCTGTTTGATTCACAGTGCTAAGCACCCACCCTGGCACTGAGTGTGTGGGACTTGTCCCAGCTCAGCAAGTCCTCAGCCACCTGTACCATCATCATACTGATTTCCCTGCCTGGATGGCATAGGTTAAAGTCTCTGCTGAGCTGAGGTCTCTGAGCATCACCCACTTAGTCTTGAGCAAGTCCCTTCCTCTCACAGCCCCAAGATTCAGCTCTGCTGACAAATTTTACTGGAATAAAGACTTTGGGCTTTGAGTCCTCAGTCCCTTGGAGCATTCATTACCTCTGCAGGTCTCTAGAAAGGTCATCCCTGCTCCCTGCACAGCACTGAGCCTCTCTGCATTTCCTTCTGGAGATGAGGAGCCTGGAAGAAACCCAAGGACAGCAGCAGCAGCAGCAGCAAGCTAAGTAGAGGTTGGAGCTATGGAGGATTTGCAGGAACCTGGCTCAGAGGCACAGAAGGGATTATTGAGAGAGACAGCAGAGGAGGATGGAAGGGGTGGGTGGACTCTAGAGGAGTACTTTTGGGATCACTGTTGTTGCATAATAGAGTGGTTTGGGTTGGAAGGGACTTTTAAAGGTCACCCAGTCAACCCCTCCCTGCAGCCAGCAGGGACATCCCCACCCAGAGCAGGATGCTCACAGCCCAGAACAACCTCACCTGCACTGCTGCCAGCCATGGGCAGCTCCCAGCTCTCTGGGCAGCCTGGCACAGGCTCTCCCCACTCTCAGTGACAAACATTTCTCCCTTCTCTCCACTCTCAAGCTCCTCTCTCAGGTTCCAACCATCTCCCCTTGGCCTGGCCCAACAGGCCCTGCTCAAAACTCTGTCCCCAGCTTTCTGCTTGCCACCTTGAGGAGCTGAGAGGCCACCAGAAGGTCTCCCTGCAGCTTTGTCTTCTCCAGCCTGCCCAAACCCAACTCTCTCAGCCTGGCCTCACAGCAGAGCCTTTCCTGCCCTGGGAACCTCTTTGTGGCCCAGCTGTCAGGCAGCTGCCAGACAGAGACAATGAGCAGAGAAGTGCCAAAGTATCCTGCAATAAGCTTTCTGTGGTCCCTCCATCATCTCAGGACTGTTCCTCTCCTGGCTCCTTCACCTTCCTCATGCTGCTGTTGTCTAGTAAACCTCATGACTGATGCTTTCTGTGTGACCCTTGCTGGAGTGGGTCCAGAGGTCAGGATGAGCAGAGGGCTGAGGCACCTCTGGTGTGAAGACAGGCTGGGAGAGTTGGGGCTGTCCAGCCTGGAGAACTAAAAACTCCAGGGAGACCTCAGAGCTGCATTTCAGTAGCTGAAGAGGACCCACAGGAAGACTGGGAGGGGCTGTTTAGGAGAGCTTGTGAGGACAAGATAAGTTTGAAACTGGAGCAGGGGAGATTTAGGTTGGACATCAGGAAGGAGCTCTGCACCATGAGAGTGATAAAATACTGACACAGGTTGCCCAGGGATGTGCTTGAGGCTCCATCCCTAGAGACATCCAAGAGCAGATTCAGTGTGTCCCTGGGCAGCCCCATCCCTCTGTCTGCAGGAGAGTTGGAGAAGATGACTTTGGAAGCTCCCTTCCAACCCAATGCAGTCAGTGCAGCTGCTCACCTCCAATGCCTGCAAACAGCCAGACTGAACCTCCCTGAACTCCAGCAGCTCCTCAGCAAACCGGCAGCAGGAGCAGCCCTGCTCTTTCCCCACAACCAACCCTCTCTGTGTGGATGTCTCCTTGCCTCCTTATCAATAGCTCCCAAATGCATCCTGTTGGCAGCCAGTCATTAGTGGTGTTCCCCAAGGATCAGTGCTGGGCACAGTCCTGTTCAGTATCTTTATTGATGACCTGGACGAGGGGATTGAGTCCAGCAGCAGTCAGTTTGCAGATGACACCAAGCTAGGAGCAGCTGTGGAGCTGTTGGAGGGTAGCAGAGCCCTGCAGAGGGACCTGGCCAGGCTGCATGGGTGGGCAGAGGCCAAGGGGATGAGATTGAAGAAGGCCAAGTGCAGGGTTCTGCACTTTGGCCACAACAACCCCAAGCAGCACTGCAGGCTGGGGCCAGAGTGGCTGAGAGCAGGCAGGCAGAGAGGGAGCTGGGGGTGGTGGGAGTGAGGAGCTGCAGAGGAGGCAGCAGTGCCCAGGTGGGCAGCAGAGCCAATGGCATCCTGGGCTGGCTCAGGAGCAGTGTGGGCAGTAGGACACCTGCAGTGCTGTGTCCAGTCCTGGGCTCCTCAATTCAAGAGAGATGTTGAGGTGCTGGAAGGTGTTGGGAGAAGGGCAACAAAGCTGGTGAGGGGCCTGGAGCACAGCCCTGTGAGGAGAAGCTGAGGGAGCTGGGGGTGTGCAGCCTGGAGAAGAGAAGGCTCAGGGCAGAGCTCATTGCTGTCTACAACTACCTGCAGGGACATTGTAGCCAGGTGGAGTTGGGCTCTTCTGCCAGGTAATCAGCAACAGAAAAAGGGGACACAGCCTCAAGTTATGCCAGGGCAGGCTCAGGCTGGATGTGAGGAGGAAGTTGTTGGCAGAGAGAGTGATTGGCACTGGAATGGGCTGCCCAGGGAGGTGGTGGAGTGGCCGTGGATGGAGGTGTTGCAGCCAAGCCTGGCTGGGGCACTTAGTGCCATGGTCTGGTTGGTTGGGCAGGGCTGGGTGCTAGGTTGGGCTGGCTGAGCTTGGAGCTCCCTTCCAACCTGCTTGATTCTCTGTTTCTATGATTCTATGATTAATGAGATCTGGAAGAATAAACCCCCCAAGCAGCCTGTCAATACTCACTCTTCACTTCTTTTTTTCCCTAGCCAGATATTGCCTCATCCCTTCCCTGCCTCTGTAAGGGTGACCTGCCCAGCACTGCACACCGTGTCCTACTCACTGAAAGCCTTGTCAGCCTTAACCTAGTGCACTCCCAAATTGTACTGAATTAATTTCCTCTAGGTCAGCTGGGTGCTTGCAAGAGCCTGTCTGGAATGCTAAAGCAGCCCTTCAGCTTGTGCAGAGGAACCAAGAACCTAGCCAGAAAGTGATGATCAATTGAATTCCCTCCTAAATCAGATGGGGAAGCTGTGATGCGCCGCAGAGTGGTCCTTAGCTGGAGCTGGGAGGGAGGGGCAGGGCAAGGAGCCAATTTTCTGTGCCCAAGCCACTCTCTTTTGTTAAGCTCTCACAGGATCACAGAACTTCAGAGGATCTCCAGAGATCATTCAGTCCAACCCCACCCCCAGCCAAAGCAGGATCCCCTGGGGCAGGTCACACAGGGATGCATCCAGGTGGGTTTGGAAAGTCTCCAAAGAAGGTAGTCCACAGAGGACCCCAAGGTAGTCCACAGAGGAATGCATTGGGATGGGTTTGGAAGGTGTCCAGAGGAGGAGACTTTTCATGTCAAAACTGAGACTCTTCCCAAGGAGTTTTTGCTGATATTTTGGTCCCTTTCATTTCCTTGCAACAGCTAAAAACTGCTGACAAGCTTCTGAGCACCATCCCAAAGCAATCTCTTCTGTCCCAGCTTTGCAAGATGAGACAGTCTGGAGATTTTAAGGCAGCAAAGGATGGTTTGGGCTCTTCTACATCACCTTTGCTGTTTCCTGAGGCTGATTTGGGGTAATTATAGGCCGGATGTTAGGAGGAAGCTGTTGGCAGAGAGAGTGATTGGCATTGGGGTGGGCTGCCCAGGGAGGTGGTGGAGTCACCATCCCTGGGGGTGTTCAAGAAAAGGCTGGATGAGACACTTGGTGCCATGGTCTGGTTGACTGGCTAGGGCTGGGTGCTAGGTTGGACTGGATGATCTTGGAGGTCTCTTCCAACCTGCTTGATTCTATGATTCTATTCTATGTCTCTTGGGGCTGTTTGTTGGAAAGGCTGGTAGGGAGGATTCATTGTAGCCCTGAGTGTAAATCCAGGAGCTGTGAATCAGAATCTGCCAATCTGTCAGTTCACAGAAGCACAGAGGTTGGAAGGGACCTGCAGAGCTCATCCAGTCCAACCTCCCTGCCAAAGCAGGATCCCCTGGGGCAGGTCACACAGAAATGCATACAGGTGGGGTTGGAAAGGCTGCAGAGAAGGAGACTCCAAAACCTCTCTGGGCAGCCTGCTCCAGGCCTTCAGCACCCCCACTGTAAAGAAGTTTCTCCTCCTGCTGAGCTGAAACCTTCAATGTTCTTATTTGTAGCTGTTGCTCCTTGGCTTACTGCTGCTGACCATTGAGAAGAGATTCAGATACTGAAGTGCAGCTCTAAGGTGTCCCTGGAGCCTTCTCTTCTCCAGGCTGTCCAACCATAACTCAGTCTGTCCTTGCTCCAGTCCTCTGACCACCTCTTTGCCCCTGCTTTTTCCTCTCTCTGTCAGGTCCACATCCTTCTCGTGCCAAGGCAAGCAGCAGGACATCCCCCAGCACAAGAGCTATGATATCAAGCTGGGCCAGCAGGAATCCCTTGAATGAACCTTGGGATGATCCCTGTGGTGACACAGTTTGAGCCTCCACCTGACCTGGAGTTTGCAGAAACCACAAGTGACAATTAATGGAATCATGGAATCAGTCAAGGTTGACCTCTAGAGATCATCCAGTCCAACCCTGCCTGCCAAAGCAGGATCCCTTGGGGCAGGTCACACAGGGATGCATCCAGGTGGGTTTGGAAAGTCTCCAAAGAAGGAGACTCCACAACCTCTCTGGGCAGCCTGCTGCAGGCCTCCAGCCCCCTCACTGTAAAAGAAGTTTCTCCTCCTGCTGAGCTGAAACCTTCAGTGTTCGTTGTTGAGGTGAACACAGAAGTTGAGTTGAACTCAGAAGTTGAGGTGAAACCTTCTCTGTTCCAGTTTGTATCCATTGCTCCTTGGCTTATTGCTCCTGACCACCAGAAAGAGCTTTGCCCCAGCCACTGCCCCCCACCCCTCAGCTATTTGCACACATTACTCAGCTCTCCTCTCAGTCTTCTCTTCTCCAGACTGAACAAACCCCCCCAGGTTTTCCTGGGAAGAACTGGAGACAGCAAATATATCAAGTAGGGATTGACACTGAATTCAGAGCCTGTGCTTTAGCTTCCCCACCCCAACTCGAGCTGCTTTTCAGTCCCAGATGCTTTCTATGTTGCTATAGAAATGATGCAAAGCTCAGTCTCAGTCTTGCATTCCACACCTCCCCCCTCCCTGCACTCAAGGCATTTTGGGGTACGCTGTGATGAGAATCATAGCAGCAAGCAGGCTGGAAGAGAGCTCCAAGTTCAGCCAGCACAACCTAGCACCCAGCCCTGCCCAACCAACCAGACCATGGCACTAAGTGCCCCAGCCAGGCTTGGCTGCAACACCTCCAGCCACAGCCACTCCACCACCTCCCTGGGCAGCCCATTCCAATGCCAATCACTCTCTCTGCCAGCAACTTCCTAACAACATCCAGCCTATACTTCCCCAATCCAATCTATCACCCAGCCCTGTCCAATCAACTTATGGATGCTTTTTGTCTGCTGAAAATGCTGATTTTGGAATGATTTGGTGGTCATAGAATCACAGAATGAAGCAGGCTGGCAGAGACCTCCAAGCTCAGCCAGCCCAACCTAGCACCCAGCCCTGCCCAACCAACCAGACCATGGCACTAAGAGCCCCAGCCAGGCTTGGCTTCAACACCTCCAGCCACAGCCACTCCACCACCTCCCTGGGCAGCCCATTCCAATGCCAATCACTCTCTCTGGCAACAACTTCCTCCTGACATCCATCCTAGACCTCCCTTGGCACAGCTTGAGGCTGTGTCCCCTTCTTCTGTTGCTGATTACCTGGCAGCAGAGCCCAACTCCACCTGGCTACAATGTCCCTTCAGGTAGTTGTAGGCAGCAATAAGGTAGCTGCCAGCCTTGCCCTCCCCTCCACCAGCACTGCCTGGCCCTTGGCAGTGCCCCAGCAGCCATTCTCCTCTGCTTTCCCTCCAACAAGCCACCAAAACCTCCTGCCTGCTTCACCCCTGGAAGGACCTCTCCACTGCTGCTGGCCAGCAATATATGGTAGGCAATTCTCAGCCCTGCTTAGAGACATATTTAAGGTCCTATTATTATTATTTATTCTTGGATCCTGCAAACACTCCCCACGTGGAGCCAGTGCTTTATGTGCCTGGGATCAGGGGTGAGCACTCCTTTGCCAGTGGTGCATGCAACCTCCATCCAAACCTTGCAGGTTATGAGACACTGGAGCTGCAAATTGCATTCTAATGTGACAGCAACTTTCCATCACTTTGAATTCCCAGCATTTATCATTTCCAATTTGGTCTTCCCTTTCCAGACCCACTCAGCTCTGGGAACTCAAGTTTAGCTTCCAGGAAGGAATAAAAGCAGTTCTGTTGAAGAGAACAAGTCTGAAAGTCCCAACAAGCCTAAAATCATTTGATGCATTTCCTACACCACTTCAAGAGACTCAAAGAGTGTTCCAAGAAGAGAAACGTGGCACAAATATGAATGGGGAACAAGGTCAGGCTGGAGAAAAATGGCAAGGCATGGAAATTTGGGGTTGTGTGGCTGTGTGACTGTGTGGCTGTGATTGTGTGATTGTGTGGCTGTGTGACTGTGTGATTGTGTGACTGTGTGACTGTGTGACTGTGTGACTGACTCTGTGGCTGTGTGACTGTGTGGCTGTGATTGTGTGATTGTGTGGCTGTGTGACTGTGTGATTGTGTGACTGTGTGACTGTGTGACTGACTCTGTGGCTGTGTGACTGTGTGGCTGTGTGACTGTGTGACTGACTGTGTGACTGTGTGACTGTGTGACTGACTGTGTGACTGTGTGACTGTCTGACTGTGTGACTGACTGTGACTATGTGACTGTGTGACTGACTGTGTGACTGTGTGACTGATTCTGTGACTGTGTGATTGTGTGACTGTGTGACTGACTGTGTGACTGTGTGACTGATTCTGTGACTGTGTGATTGTGTGACTGTGTGACTGACTGTGTGACTGTGATTGACTGTGTGACTGTGTGACTGTGTGACTGTGTGACTGTGTGACTGTGTGATTGTGTGACTGTGTGACTGTGACTGACTCTGTGACTGTGATTGTGTGACTGACTGTGACTGTGTGACTGTGTGACTGTGACTGACTCTGTGACTGTGATTGTGTGACTGACTGTGTGACTGTGTGACTCTGTGACTGTGTGACTGTGTGTCTGACTGTGTGACTGTGACTGACTGTGTGACTGTGTGACTGTGACTGACTCTGTGACTGTGATTGTGTGACTGACTGTGACTGTGTGACTGTGTGACTGTGACTGACTCTGTGACTGTGATTGTGTGACTGACTCTGTGACTGTGTGATTGTGCGACTGTGACTGTGTGACTGTGTGATTGTGTGACTGTGTGACTGACTCTGTGACTGTGATTGTGTGACTGACTGTGACTGTGTGACTGTGTGACTGTGACTGACTCTGTGACTGTGATTGTGTGACTGACTGTGACTGTGTGACTGTGTGACTGTGACTGACTGTGACTGTGATTGTGTGACTGACTGTGTGACTGTGTGACTCTGTGACTGTGATTGTGTGACTGACTGTGACTGTGTGACTGTGTGACTGTGACTGACTCTGTGACTGTGATTGTGTGACTGACTGTGTGACTCTGTGACTCTGTGACTGTGATTGTGTGACTGACTGTGTGACTGTGTGACTCTGTGACTGTGTGACTGTGTGACTGTGTGTCTGACTGTGTGACTGTGACTGACTGTGTGACTGTGTGACTGTGACTGACTCTGTGACTGTGATTGTGTGACTGACTGTGACTGTGTGACTGTGTGACTGTGGTTGACTGTGATTGACTGTGATTGTGTGGCTGTGTGACTGTGTGACTGTGACTGTCTCTGTGACTGTGTGCTGTGTGACTGTGTGACTGTGACTGGCTCTGTGACTGTGTGATTGTGTGAGTGTGGCTCTGTGACTGTGACTGACTGTGTGACTGTGTGATTCTGTGACTGTGACTGTGACTGACTGTGTGACTGATTCTGTGACTGTGACTGTGTGATTCTGTGACTGTGTGACTGTGACTGTGACTGACTATGTGATTCTGTGACTCTGTGACTGTAATTGTGTGACTGTGTGATTCTGTGACTCCTGCTCCCCCCAGAGCCCAGGCAGTGGCTGGCAGTGCCAGCTAACAGATACTCAATATGACTTTACCATCCACTTTGGCTCTCATTATAGCTAATGAAGGTTCTTCTGCTGTGCTCTGCCCTCAGCAACTGGGTCACTTTGCAGCTAATAAGCTTCAGCAAATTAATGGTCAGCTTAGATGATGCTTTCTCATCCTCTTTGTTTTCTCCCTTGCTGGAGCTAGCACAGGCACTTGCTCACAGGATTTTTAATGCTGTTACTTCTACTCCAGCTTCACCTTCTTGCCCATGAAATAGTATCTCACCCAGGCAGGAGCACAGGAGCTCTTAGGATGAGCTATGAACAACCACATTTAAAAGCTGTGCATTAAACACCTGAGTTATGTGAGCTCCTGGACATTGGATGGGGAAGGAAGAGGCAGAGATCTCCATGGCCATGCATCAGCTTCAGACTTCAATAAATCTGCCCCAGGGTGCCTGCTGGAGGAGTCTGCTGATGTGTGCTCAGTGCCTTGGGTGGCCTCTCTGTAGTGGGGAACATCAGCATTCCCCCAGTGCTGAGCTTTCAGGAGTGGGGGCATGAGGAGGCATTTTGCTAAATCCCTTGAAAAGCAACTTCCAGTTCACAGAGGCACAGATTCAGAGTCATAGAATCATGGAATCAGGCAGGTTGGAAGAGAGCTCCAAGCTCAGCCAGCCCAACCTAGCACCCAGCCCTGCCCAACCAATCAGACCATGGCACTAAGTGCCCCAGCCAGGCTTGGCTGCAACACCTCCAGGGATGGGGCCTCAACCACCTCCCTGGGCAACTCCTTCCAGGCTCTCATCACTCTCATGGTGAAGAACTTCCTCCTTATGTCCAGTCTGAACCTACCCAACTCCAGCTTTGATTCATTTTGATCCATTGCTGGATCCTGGCACCTAATTGTTGGATCCTGGCAACTAACTGCTGGATCCTGGCACCTAACTGCTGGATCCTGGCACATAACTGCTGGATCCTGGCACATAACAGCTTGATCCTAGCATCTAACTGCTGGATCCTGGCACCTAACTGCTGGATCCTGGCACATAACTGCTTGATCCTAGCATCTAACTGCTGGATCCTGGCACCTAACTGCTGGATCCTGGAACATACTAACTGCTGTATCCTGGCACATAACTGCTTGGTCCTGACATCTAACTGCTGGATCCTGGCACCTAATTGCTGTACCCTAGGACCTAATTGCTGGATCCTAGCACCTAACTGCTGGCCCCTGGCTTCCTTTTCTCCAGGCTGCACAAACCCCAACTCTCTCAGCCTGTCCTCAGAGAGGAGATGATCAGAGGCTCACCCTGGAAGAGCTGCCCTGGAACACTGATTTCTTTTGTTGTGAAGATCAGACTCCATCTAGGCTGAGGGAGAAGTGGTGGCTGAACACTGAGTGGCTGAGCAACAGGAGAGGAATTCTATGTGCAGGATGAGCATTAATGACTGCCTGAGAAGCTGTTTATTAAAGCACAGTGCTGGGATCCACTCTGCAGCAGGGAAGGTTTGGGGGGAAGGGGAAAAGAGGATTTGATGCTGGGATTGCAAAAAAAAAAAGGACTTGACAAAAGGATTCCTTCAAACAATTCATTTTCTTCTGTTATGAATAAGTCAGTGGCTTAATGTGCAACTTCACTTGATTTCCCCTGAGATAAAGGTGGGTTGAGGAAGGAAAGGGGGGGGGGGGGTGGGGGGGGGGGGGGTGGGGAAAGGCAAGTCCTGGAAACATTTCTGTTCTTCCTGAGCTCTAAATAAAATCTGATCCTGTTCAAACTGCTCTTTGCTTTTTTGGCTCCCCACCACAGGCAGAAAAACCTCTCTGCAGTCTTCTCCAGCTGCATCCCTTGCTCCTGCATCTAGTTAAACCCTTGCCCTTCAGAGCCACATTGCAGAGCTGTGTTTGCTGGAACTCTCCACTGCACAATTTCGACCCTGATTGGACTTTTCTTCCAATGAGATCTATTGAATGTTCTAATTAAAAAAGAAATTGCTACCTCAGGAGCTCCCTCTCAATCAATTGCCCTTGGTAATGTTGCTTGCTATTGCTCTGGCCAGGATGAAAAGCAAGAGAGAGCAAGAGGAAAAGGAAAGAAAGATAAATCTCATCATGAGAAGATAAACACAGGCAGCTGGGGAAGGCAGAAGGTTGGCAAAGGCTGTGTAAGGAGATGCTGAAAGGGGTACAAGTGTGGTGAGAGGATTGTCCTACAGCTGCCTGGGGAAGACAGGCTGAGTGTTCACAGAGTGGTCAAGGCTGGAAGAGACCTCAAGGATCCCAGAGTGATAGAATGGTTTGGGTTGGAAGGGACCTCAAGGATCCCAGAGTGATAGAATGGTTTGGGTTGGAAGGGACCTCAAGGATCACAGGAATGGTTTGGGCTGGAAGGGACCTCAAAGATCATAGAATGATAGAATGGTTTGGGTTGGAAGGGACCTCAAGGATCACAGAGTGATAGAATGGTTTGGGTTGGAAGGGACCTCAAGGATCACAGAGTGATAGAATGGTTTGGGTTGGAAGGGATCCCAAGGATCACAGGAATGGTTTGGGCTGGAAGGGACCTCAAAGATCATAGAATGATAGAATGGTTTGGGTTGGAAGGGACCTCAAGGATCACAGAGTGATAGAATGGTTTGGGCTGGAAGGGACCTCAAGGATCACAGAGTGATAGAATGGTTTGGGCTGGAAGGGACCTCAAGGATCATAGAATGATAGAAAGGTTTGGGTTGGAAGGGACCCCAAGGATCACAGGAATGGTTTGGGCTGGAAGGGACCTCAAAGATCATAATAGAAACGTTTGGGCTGGAAGGGACCTCGAGGACCACAGAATGGTAGAATGGTTTGGGTTGGAAGGGACCTGAAGGATGCCAGAATGATAGAATGGTTTGGGCTGGAAGGGACCTTGGAATGGCCTTGCAGGATCTGAAGGGGGCTCCAGGAGGGCTGGGGAGGGACTATTGAGAAGGTCTGGGAATGGCAGGAGGAGGAATGGGTTTGAAGTGGCAGAGGAGAGATTGGAAGTGGATGTTAGGAAGAAGTTGCTTGCAGTGAGGGTGGTGAGAGACTGGCACAGGTTGAGGATGGTGAGAGACTGGCACAGGTTGAGGGTAGTGAGACACAGGAATAGGTTGCCCAGAGAAATTGTGGGAGCTCCAAGCCTGGCCATGTTCAAAGGCAGCTTGATGAGACCTTGAGCAACCTGGTCCAGTGGGAGGTGTCCCAGCTCACATCAGGGAGGTTGGAACTGGATGCCCTGGAAGGGCTCTTCCAACCCAAACCATTCCATGTTTGTGATTCTATGATCTTCCTCTCAAGCACCTCGGGGTGGCTCAGCTCCAGGTGGGTCTGAGTCCAGACTAAAGTGTAGATAAACCCTCAGTGACAACCTTTGCTCTCTGATTTAGCTCAGCCCCTAGGCCCTGGCCTATGGGTTAGGCACCCAAAAATCATTCTCCACAGCCCCCAAAGGGTGCTCAGCTCCCATCTAGGAGCCTGCAGGCCTTCAGCTGGCACAGGATGTCCTTGAGGCCACAGATTTCTTGTGGTGTGTGGATGGGTGTGGGGGAGGATGGATGCTACAGCCTCAGATGCACCCCAAGTGTAGCTCTGAGCACAGAGCAGATGCCAAGTGCAATGTCCAGCCAGCGTGGACAGACAGCAGAGTGGCCCAGAGGCACCTGAGCTTGGACCTCATGGACTTATTTCTCCTCTTGAGCCTGTGCTAGATGCATTCACAGTGACAGCAGATGCTGACCCCCAGCTTCACCCCATCTATCAAGCCCTGCATTGCTGCAAAGGCAAAGGGAGAGCAGGGCACCAGAGGACACAAGCAGCAGCTGAGGGCAGAGGGATTGTGCTGGGGCAGGGCTTAGGTGATGCACCAGGAGCAGGCACATCCCTGCTCAGCAGAGTTTCTTGGAAGGGTGTTTGGCTTATCCTGCTCTAATCCTTTGCAAAGAGCTTCTTTGCTTTGGGATGTTCCTGAGATCCATTAACCTGAGCCTTTGTGGCTATCCTGTGCTTGGGGCTGTTTGGAAATGGGGGGGAGGTGTTTTGTGCCAGCTGCCACCACCACCACCACCCTCCTGAGCCACAGGTGGATGGGAGATGCCCTCTGAGCTCCTCTAAGAGGGGCAACTGCACCATGGGTGAGACAAAGCCCCACAGGAGATGTGCTCCTTGCTCGTGGCCTTTGTCACACAGCAGCCACAGAGGAGTCACTCCAGCCCAAGGTGAGCACAACTAGGAGGAGAAGCTGATTTTCAGTGCTAGCTTTTAGCCAGGTCATGACCCATATCAAGCTGAGGACTTTGCAAGACAGGGTGAGGCAGGCTGGGGACTCCTGCTGCCTCTCCACACCTTCAGTGTGCATCCACCTGTGCCTGAGCCACTCACACACAGAGCACACAGAATGCATCAGGCTGGAAGGGACTTTAAAGCTCATTTTGACCCTCAGCAGTCAGCAGGGATAATTCCAAACACTTCAGGTTGCTCAGAGCCTCATCAGGTTTGACTTTGGATGTCTCCAGGGATGGAGACCTCTCTGGGCAACCTGTTCCAGGATTTCCCTTCCTCCTACCATCCATCCTAAATCTGCTTCTCATAGAATAGAAGCACAGAAGGCTTTAGGTTGGAAGGGACCTCAAAGCTCAGCCAGTTCCAACCTCCTGCCATGCCCAGGGACACCCTACCCTAGAGCAGGCTGCACACAGCCTCAGCCAGCCTGGCCTCAAACACCTCCAGCCATGGGGCCTCAACCCCCTCCCTGGGCAACCCATTCCAGCCTCTCACCACTCTCCTGCTCAACAACTTCCTCCTCACCTCCAGCCTCACTCTCCCCACCTCCAGCTCTGCTCCATTCCCCCCACTCCTGCCACTCCCTCACAGCCTCCAAAGTCCCTCCACAGCTTTTTTGGAGCCCCTGCAGATCCTGGCAGGCCACAAGAAGGTGCCCTGGGAGCCTCCTCTGCTCCAACCTGCACAGCCCCAACTCTTCCAGCCTGTGCTCACAGCAGAGCTGCTGCAGCCTCTGAGCATCCTCCTGGCTCTGCTCTGGACACTCTCCAGCATCTCCACATCCCTCTTGTCCCAGGGGCTCCAGAGCTGGATGCAGTACTCCAGGTGGGGTCTCAGCAGAGCAGAGCAGAGCAGAGCAGGGCAGAGCAGAGCAGAGCAGAGCAGAGCAGAGGGGCAGAATCCCCTCCCTGGCCCTGATGGCCACACTGCTGCTGCTGCAGCCCAGGCTCTGCTTGGCTCTCTGGGCTGCAAGTGCACACTGCTGGCTCCTGTTGAGCTTCTCCTCCAGCAGCACCCCCAAGTCCCTCTCTTCAGGGCTGCTCTCCAGCCTGGCACTGCCCAGCCTGCATTGACACTTAGCATTGCCTCGACCCAGCTGCAAGACCTTTCGCTTGGTCTTATTGAACCCCCTGAGTTTGGCTCCTTAATGTTTGCCTCAGCATCCAGGGAATTGGAGCCAGCTTCCCATGAAAGGCTCTCCAGAGCATTCAGCCCATCAATCGATTCAGTATTCAGCAGTTTAAGTGCTATTTAGACTTAATTAAATTGTGCTGCTTCCTGAATAAGAGAGAATTGACTGCTCAATGTGCTTCCCTGATTCATTTATTTCTCTAGTAATCAGGCAACAAATACATTGAGGGCTCCAGCATTCCTTCTTCATTAGCAGCCTGGCTGGGAATCTCCCTCTGGCCTCCAGGGTGCCCTAAGGAAGCTATAAGGGAAGGCAGAAATTCCTACTCTGGGACGAGCAGGTTCAGGCAGCAGGTTCCTGCCCTCTGAGGCTCAGGGATGGTTCAGGCAGCAGGTTCCTGCCCTCTGAGGCTCAGAGATGGTTCAGGCAGCAGGTTCCTGCCCTATGAGGCTCAGATATGGTTCAGGCAGCAGGTTCCTGCCCTCTGAGGCTCAGGGATGGTTCAGGCAGCAGGTTCCTGCCCTATGAGGCTCAGAGATGGTTCAGGCAGCAGGTTCCTGCCCTATGAGGCTCAGAGATGGTTCAGGCAGCAGGTTCCTGCCCTATGAGGCTCAGAGATGGTTCAGGCAGCAGGTTCCTGCCCTCTGAGGCTCAGAGATGGTTCAGGCAGCAGGTTCCTGCCCTCTGAGGCTCAGAGATGGTTCAGGCAGCAGGTTCCTGCCCTCTGAGGCTCAGTGATGGTTCAGGCAGCAGGTTCCTACCCCCTGAGGCTCAGAGATGGTTCAGGCAGCAGGTTCCTGCCCTCTGAGGCTCAGGGATGGTTCAGGCAGCAGGTTCCTGCCCTCTGAGGCTCAGAGATGGTTCAGGCAGCAGGTTCCTGCCCTATGAGGCTCAGAGATGGTTCAGGCAGCAGGTTTCTGCCCTCTGAGGCTCAGAGATGGTTCAGGTAACAGGTTCCTGCCCTCTGAGGCTCAGATAGGGTTGTGGCAAAAGGTTCCCACTCTGTGATGCTCAGGGATGGTTCTAGTAGCAAGCTCCCACCCTGTGATGCTCAGGGGTGGTTCTGGCAGCAGGTTCCTACCCCCTGAGGCTCAGAGATGATTCAGGTAACAGGTTCCTGCCCTGTGAAGCTCAGATAGGGTTGTGGCAAAAGGTTCCCACTCTGTAATGCTCAGGGATGGTTGTGGCAGCAGGTTCCTACCTCCTGAGGCTCAGAGATGGTTCTAGCAGCAGGTTCCTGCTCTGTGAGGCTCAGAGATGGTTCTAGCAGCAGGTTCCTACTCTGTGAGGCACAGAGATGGTTCAGGCAGCAGGCTCCTACTCTGTAAAGCTCAGGGATGGTTCAGGCAGCAGGTTCCTGCTCTGTGAGGCTCAGATAGGGTTGTGATATAAGGTTCCCACTCTGTGATGCTTAGGGATGGTTCTGGCAGCAGGTTCCTACCTCCTGAGCCTCAGGGATGGTTCTGGCAGCAGGTTCCTACCTCCTGAGCCTCAGGGATGGTTCTGGCAGCAGGTTCCTACCTCCTGAGCCTCAGGGATGGTTCTGGCAGCAGGTTCCTGCTCCTGAGGCTCAGGGATAGTTGTGACAAAAGGTTCCCTGTTTGGCTCAGGGATGGTTTTGGCAACCAACATTTCCCCATGGCCATTTCTTGGTGGGAATTGCCCACTTGAGGCATCCAACATTTCCCCATGGCCATTTCTTGGTGGGAATTGCCCACTTGAGGCAACCAACATTTCCCCATGGCCATTTCTTGGTGGGAATTGCCCACTCCAGGCATCCAACATTTCCCCATGGCCATTTCTTGGTGGGAATTGCCCACTTGAGGCATCCAACATTTTCCTATGGCCATTTCTTGGTGGGAATTGCCCACTTGAGGCAACCAACATTTTCCCATGGCCATTTCCCTGAGGAGTTCTTAAGGAGATGTTTTTTCTGGGGAAACCTTCTGGAAAACAGGAGAAAAAAGCAGAGCAAAATCCAGCAGTTGAAAGTGGCTTAATTTTTCATGGTCTCCTTCCTCAAGGGCACACTAATGAATTTCCTTCATGTGTTAGAGAAACTTGCTGAGTGAAACTCACAGTCCAGCCTGGCTTCCAAGATGAAATGAGAGGAGACACAAAGCCTTGGTTTGGAAATAAAAGAGGTCCAAATTTAGCTGCATCTGCTGGCTTCCAGCTGTGAGGCTGCAATGGAAAGGGGGAAACAAAGAGGCCCAAACCAGCCTAGACCCATGGCCATTGTTAGAAGCTTTGGCAAGAAGCTCATCCCCCAGGAGTTTTGTCTCTCTGAAGATAGAGGAGATGGATCAGCCCCTTCAGAAATCAATTCCTCCTCCTTCACACAGCCACTTCCAGCCAGACTCTGCCCTTTGCCTACCAATCAGGTCTTAATCCCTGTGCAAGGGCACTGGCTGCAATGCTGAGAGTCCTTAGTGCACACAAAGGAAGGCTTTGCTGTGTGCTGCCTTCCTGTTCTGCTGAAGGTTTTGCTTTTGGCATCTCTTTGCTTGTCCTCACAACCTCCTCGAGCCAGGAGATTCTCCTGCTATGCTATGTGGAATCACAGAATCAGTCCCCCTCCAGCTTTGCTCCATTCCCCCCAGTCCTGGCACTCCCTCACAGCCTAAAAAGTCCCTCCCCAGCTTTTCTGTAGGCCCTTTCCAAGCACTGAAATGCCACCAGCCAAGGCTGCTCCAGACCTCATCCAACCTGGCCTTGCACACCTCCAGGGAGGAGATATCCACAGCTTCCCTGGGTTCAACCTCAAAGTCTGCCACAGCACAGAGAAGACATCTCACCTATTTCTGCTGGCCCAAAGGTTCTCTGTGCACAGAAATCACAGAAACCTCCAGGCTGGAGCAGCCTCTCAGGAGCACCAAGTCCCACCTAGACCCCTGCTCTCCAAGATTCACCTTAAACCATAGCCCCAAGCACCACATCCAAACCACCCAGGGTTGGGTGAATCCACCACCTCCCTGGGCAACTCATTCCAGTCCCTGACCACTCTCTCCATGAAAAACCTTTTCCTAATGCCCAATTTAAACCTCCCCAGCCTCAGCTTGAGGCCATTCCCCCTTGGTCTGCCTCCAATTCCCCATGAGCAGAGCCCAGCAGAGACTCTTGCTAAGGCCCAGGAGAGATTCTTGCTAAGGTCAAGTCATGACCTGGCTGAGGGAGATACTTGACCATGGTGCAGCCCTCCCATGACAGGGCCAGGAGTGTTGCCAGATCTCATGACAGAGTCTTCAGGCTACCCTTTGATGCCATCTGTGGCAGCGTTTGCTTGCCTGCATCCTGCTAGGTGATGCACAGAGAGCATGAGGTAGTGATCCTGGCAATGCCCACAGGGAGGTTCTTGTGCCCCTTGTGCCCCCGTGCTCAGCACTGCTCAGCCCTGTGAGGAGAGGCTGAGGGAGCTGGGGGGGTGCAGCCTGCAGCAGAGGAGGCTCAGGGCAGAGCTGATTGCTGCCTGCAGCTGCCTGCAGGGAGGCTGTAGCCAGGTGGGGTTGGGCTCTGCTGCCAGGCAGCCAGCAACAGAAGAAGGGGACACAGTCTCAAGTTGTGCTGGGACAGGTCTAGGCTGGATGTGAGGAGGAAGTTGTTGTCAGAGAGAGTGATTGGCACTGGAATGGGCTGCCCAGGGAGGTGGTGGAGTGGCTGTGGCTGAAGGTCTTCAAGAAAAGCCTGACTGAGGCACTTAGTGCCATGGTCTGGTTGACTGGATAGGGCTGGGGGATAGGTTGGACTGGATGATCTTGGAGGTCTCTTCCAACCTGCTTGATTCTATGATTCTATGATCAGCCAGTTCCAACCCCCCTGCCATGCCCAGGTACACTCTGCCTGCTGGGAAGTCTGGGGCCAAGGGGCAGTCAGGCTGCACCTTCTGCCACCTCTTTCCAAAGAGGAACACTCTGGCATCCACAGAAGCAGCTCTGGTTGCTGACACTGTGCAGCTCTGCACTAAACAAGAGACTTTCTGTCTTCTGTTGCCCCTCCCCAACCAATATTCAATCCTGAGGCCAATTTTCTGCCACAAATATTTCATTAGATGAACACTCACTGAGAGCTGGTGGTGCCAGCTGGGCTCTTGTGGTGCCTCCAGCCAGCTGCCAGCTCCTGTCCCTGCTGCAGTGTCAGCAGGTCCTGCTCACACAGCTCCCCAAAGCCCCTGGAGTTATCATTTCCAGCTCACTCAGTGTTGCTGCAGCTGCCTGAGCCAGCCAGAGCCCTGCACTGGGTGAACTGGGCTGGGTCAGGGCTGGGCTCTTTCACCCAGGAGCTAGGGGAGCCCCTTAGAGTTTGCTCTCCATGGTGTGACTGCAGCAAACTCTTCTCCAACTCAGTGGTCACACTCAGAGCAGATTTCCATGGTTTCAAAGAATTTAGCCCCTGTGCTCTCTGCCTCTGGTGAGGAAAGGCTGAGAGCCCTGGGGGTGTTCAGCTTGGAGAGAGCAGCCTGAGACAGGATCTGATGCATGCTCAGCAAGAGCTCAAGGGTGAAGAGAATCATAGAATCATAGCAGCAAGGAGGTTGGAAGAGAGCCCCAAGCTCAGCCAGCCCAACCTAGCACCCAGCCCTGCCCAACCAACCAGACCATGGCACTAAGTGCCCCAGCCAGGCTTGGCTGCAACACCTCCAGCCACAGCCACTCCACCACCTCCCTGGGCAGCCCATTCCAATGCCAATCACTCTCTCTGACAACAACTTCCTCCTAGCATCCAGCCTAGACCTGCCCTGGCACAGCTTCAGGCTGTGTCCCCTTCTTCTGGCCCTGGCTGCCTGGCAGCAGAGCCCAACCCCACCTGGCTACAGCCTCCCTGCAGGCAGCTGCAGGCAGCAATGAGCTCTGCCCTGAGCCTCCTCTGCTGCAGGCTGCACCCCCCCAGCTCCCTCAGCCTCTCCTCACAGGGCTGTGCTCCAGGCCCCTCCCCAGCCTTGCTGCCCTTCTCTCAACACCTTCCAGCACCTCAACAGCTCTCTGCAATGGAGGAGCCCAGAACTGGACACAGCACTGCAGGGGTGGCCTGAGCAGTGCTGAGCACAGGGGCAGAAGAACCTCCCTTGTCCTGCTGCCCACACTGCTCCTGAGCCAGCCCAGGATGCCATTGGCTCTGCTGCCCACCTGGGCACTCTGCTGCCTCCTCTGCAGCTCCTCTCTGCCAGCACCCCCAGCTCCCTCTCTGCCTGCCTGCTCTCAGCCACTCTGGCCCCAGCCTGCAGTGCTGCTTGGGGTTGTTGTGGCCAAAGTGCAGAACCTGCCCTTGGCCTTGTTCAGTCTCATCCCCTTGGCCTCTGCCCACCCATGCAGCCTGGCCAGGTCCCTCTGCAGGGCTCTGCTCCCCTCCAACAGCTCCACAGCTGCTCCTAGCTTGGTGTCATCTGCACACTCACTGCTGCTGGACTCAATCCCCTGCTCCAGGTCATCAATAAAGATATTGAACAGGTCTGTGCCCAGCACTGATTCTTGGGGAACACCACTGGTGCCAGCTGCCAGCTAGATGTGGCACCATTCACCGTCCTTTCCAACCCTGACTGATTCTATGATTCCTTAATTCTCTGGTTCCATAATTCCATGATTCCATGATTCTATGATTCCATGATTCTATGGTTCCTTAATTCTCTGGTTCCATAATTCCATGATTCCATGATTCTATGGTTCCTTAATTCTCTGGTTCCATAATTCCATGATTCCATGATTCTATGATTCCATGATTCTATGGTTCCTTAATTCTCTGGTTCCATAATTCCATGATTCCATGATTCCATGATTCCATGATTCTATGATTCCATGATTCCATGGTTCCTTAATTCTCTGGTTCCATAATTCCATGATTCCATGATTCTATGATTCCATGATTCTATGGTTCCTTAATTCTCTGGTTCCATAATTCTATGATTCCATAATTCTATGATTCCTTAATTCTCTGGTTCCTTAATTCTATGATTCCATGATTCTATGATTCCATGATTCCATAATTCCATGATTCTATGCTTTTATGCTCCTATGATTCTCTGCTTCTATGATTCTGTTATTCTTCTCCTCCTCATCTGTTGGAAGGCAGCTATAAGGTCCCCCAGACCTGGGGAGAACCTATGCAAGGAGCCCTTCAAGCCATGGGTGGGAGACAGAACTCAGCAGAGGCTGCCCAAACACTGGGACTTATTTGTGTGCCCAGGATGCAGAAGCCACACTGTGGAGAGAGAGAGAGAGAGCTTCAAGGAGGGACTCAACCTGCTGTGGGCTATCTGAACAAATGCAATCACAGGGCACTATTTTTGGAGCAGACAGACTCTGGAAGGGTAATTAAAGTATTGCTGGCCCCTGCTTAACTTGCTCAGCTTTCTTTTAAGAGCTAATGAGATGCAAAGCACTGCTCCCTGGTTTCATCTGGAGGAGAGTTCATTAATGTACCTCGCTGTGCTGGATTGAGCCAAGTGCTCAGAAAGAGAACAAATTGAATCTGAGTAATTGAAGACCAACATTGGGTTGGGCTTTGGGTTGTTTTTTTGGCTGAAAACTGATATTGGATTGGAAATCCTTAAAAAAGAAAGGAGGGGAGAGAAGGAAGGAAGGAAGGAAGGAAGGAAGGAAGGAAGGAAGGAAGGAAGGAAGGAAGGAAGGAAGGAAGGAAGGAAGGAAGGAAGGAAGGAAGGAAGGAAGGAAGGAAGGAAGGAAGGAAGGAAAAGAAAGAAAGAAAAAAGAAAGAGAAAAAGAAAGATTGAAAGAGAAAAAGAAAGAAGAAAGAAAAAATAAAAATAAAAGAAGAAAGCAAGAAAGAAAAAGCAAGAGAGAAAGAAAGAAGAAAGAAAGAGAAATAAGAAAGCAAGAAAGAAAAAAGAAAGGAAAAGAAAGAAGAAAGGAAGAAAGAAAGAAGAAAGCAAGAAAGAAAAAAATAAAAAAGAAAGAAGAAATAAGAAAGGAAGAGAGAAAGAGAGAAAGAAAGAGAGAAAGAAAGAGAGAAAGAAAGAAAGAAAGAAAGAAAGAAAGAAAGAAAGAAAGAAAGAAAGAAAGAAAGAAAGAAAGAAAGAAAGAAAGAAAGAAAGAAAGAAAGAAAGAAAGAAAGAAAGAAAGAAAGAAAGAGAAAGAAAGAAAGAAAAAGAAAAAGGAAGAGAAAGTGGAAGGAAGGGAGGAAGGGAGGAAGGAAGGAAGGAAGGAAGGAAGGAAGGAAGGAAGGAAGGAAGGAAGGAAGGAAGGAAGGAAGGAAGGAAGGAAGGAAGGAAGGAAGGAAGGAAGGAAGGAAGGAAGGAAGGAAGGAAGGAAGGAAGAGAGAGAAAGAGAGGGATGAGTAAAAAGAAATATTGTGGTTCCATGAAGCCCAACTGAGCACTTTAGGGGCAAATAGACACTTAAAGACTTCTAGAATTGGTTTTGTTGGAAAAGCTCTCTTCAATCACATTGGGTGCTTCTGTGCTCCACAACCTCCCTGGGCAGCCTGTGCCAGGGTCTCAGCACCTTCAACCTGTGCCAGTCTCTCACCACCCTCACTGCAAACAACTTCTTCCTAACATCCACTTTCAGTCTCCCCTCTCACACTCCAAACCCATTCCTCCTCCTCAAGGCCACTACAAGACCTTCTCAAGTTCCTCCCCAGCCCTCCTGAAGCCCCCTTCAGATCCTGGAGGGCCACTCCAAGCTGTGGCAGGGCAGGTACAGCCTGGGTGTTAGGAGGAAGTTGTTGGCAAAGAGAGTGATTGGCATTGGAATGGGCTGCCCAGGGAGGTGGTGGAGTGGCTGTGGCTGGAGGTGTTGCAGCCAAGCCTGGCTGGGGCACTTAGTGCCATGGTCTGGTTGGTTGGGCAGGGCTGGGTGCTAGGTTGGGCTGCAGGAGCTTGGAGCTCTCTGCCAACCTGCTTGATTCTCTGATTCTATGATTCTGTGTCTCCTGGAAGCCTTCTCCTCTGCAGGCTGCACAGCCCCAACTCTCTCAGCCTGTGCTCAGAGCAGAGCTGCTGCAGCCCTCTCAGCATCTTGGTGGCTTCCTCTGCACTGGCTCCAACACTTCCATGTCCTGCTTGTATTGGGAGGCTCCAGAACTGTACTGATTCCCACCCCTCCCCCCCAAAAAAAAACAACCCTCAGCTGTATTCTTACAGTATAAAACCCTTCTTGCAAGTGGTTCAAGATTCCAAAGCAGCTCTTGCTGTGAAGCTGCCATCTGCAGGAGCCCAGGTCTGTGCTGCCGGGTGGCAGCAGGATGTGTTAATGTATGCACAGGCAAGCTGCATGTCCACGCCTCTGCTGTGCCACTTCTTGGCACAAACAAAGAGACTTTGCTCTTATTAGCAGCATCTTAGCTCACATTCTGAGCTTCTCTTGCAGCTTCATCTGGGAGTTTTATCTTTACTTCTTCTCCCCCTCCCCCCCCCTTCATTATTTCTCTAGAAAGTCACAATCTGCAACTGGGAGCAAAAGATTTATGGTAGGGGTTTGGGTTGGGGGTTTTTTTTTGGCACCCATTCCAATTAATGACAAATAAACTCAGGCAAACGGATCACAGCCAGCTCTGGAGGCTGCACATGAATGTTTTTATTTGTTTGGGATTTTTGCTTTGATCACATTGGGTGATTCTGTGCTCCACAACCTCCCTGGCAAACCTGTGCCAGGCTCTCAGCACCCTCAACCTCTGCCAGGCTCTCAGCACCCTCACTGTAAAGAACTTCCTCCTAACATCTAATCCAAATCTCTCTTCTTCCAGTTTAAACCCATTCCCCCTCATCCTGTCATTCCCAGACCCTGTCAATAGTCCCTCTCCAACCCTTCTGGAGCCCCCTTCAGATCCTGGAAGGCCACTCCAAGCTCTCCTGGAAGCCTCTCACTAGAAGAGGTCACTCAAGACCTCATCCAACCTGGTTCTGAACACCTCCAGGGAGGTTGTGGAGCACAGAAGCACCCAATGTGATCAAAGATCAAAGATCACATTGGGTGCTTCTGTGCTCCACAACCTCCCTGGCAAACCTGTGCCAGGCTCTCACCACCCTCAACCTGTGCCAGGGTCTCACCACCCTCAACCTCTGCCAGTCTCTCACCACCCTCACTGCAAACAACTTCTTCCTAACATCCACTTTCAATCTCCCCTCTCACACTCCAAACCCATTCCTCCTCCTCCTGCCATTCCCACACCTTCTCAATAGTCCCTCCCCAGCCCTCCTGCAGCCCCCTTCAGATCCTGCAAGGCCACTCCAAGCTCTCCTGGAAGCCTTCTCCTCTGCAGCCTGCACAGCCCCAACTCTCTCAGCCTGTGCTCAGAGCAGAGCTGCTGCAGCCCTCTCAGCATCTTGGTGGCCTCCCCTGCCATCCTGTAGCCCCTTTCAGATCCTGGAAGGCCACTCCAGGGTCTGGAGGGAGCATCCACAACCTCCCTGGGCAACCTGTGGCAGCATCTCACCACCTTCAACCTGCACCAGTGTCTCACCACCCTCAACCTGTGCAAGTGTCTCAGCACCCTCAACCTGTGCCAGGATCTCACCACCCTCAACCTGTGTCAATCTCTCACCACCTTCAACCTGTGCCAATGTCTCATCACCCTCAACCTGTGCCAGTCTCTCACCACCTTCAACCTGTGCCAATGTCTCATCACCCTCAACCTGTGCCAGTCTCTCACCACCCTCAACCTGTGCCAGTCTCTCACCACCCTCACTGCCATGAACTTCTTCCTAACATCCACTTCCAATCTCCCCTCTGCCACTTTAAACCCACTCCTCCTCCTCCTCCTCCTCCTCCTCCTCCTGCCATTACTCTTGAACTGGGCACCCTGAGCACTCCATCTCCATGAGCCACTTTGTCTCCTTAGTCAGCTGCTGTTATTTTCCCCTCTCTCATTGTGTGGCCTCACCAGACTCCTGAAATACATGGAAGCCTGAAATACAACTGCACTAAAGGAACAGAATCTGGGCAGCCTGGAGGCTGTCAGATATCCAAGGGCAGAAATAAGGTTGGAAGAGGTCTTAAATTTCATTGCCACGCTCTGGGGTTGGGAAGTTTTTTTTCCCCCCTGTAAATCTAAAGCAAAGCTCTGAATTTCCTGGACTATTACATGTTAGCTCAAATCATTCCTGCTGCTCTCTCTCCCTTAAAACAGTTTTTGTGGCTGTTATTGCAGGGTTGGGTTTTTTTTTTTGGCATTCAACTTTACATCCAATTCAATCATCTCTGCTCTCGTTTCGGGTGGGGGATTACAAGAGGTTGTCAAACTGATGTTGTTTGCAGCTCAGATAGATCTCATCTTGTGACTACATGAAGCTTGTACAGGTCACAGCCTGCAAAAACAACCAAAAAAAACCCCACCCAAAAGCCACCAACCCAGGGAAAAAAAATGCCCCCAAACCTCAGCCTCTTCTGCCCAGGTTACTACAAAAGAGAAGGAGAAGATCCTGCAGCTGGGTAGAGGCAATGCCAAGCACAAATCCAGGGTGGGCAGTGAGTGGCTGGAGAGCAGCCCTAGGGAGAGGGATTTGGGGGTGCTGCTGGAAGAGAATCATAGAGTCATAGAGCCATAGAGTCATAGAATCATAGAGCCATGGAAACATAGAGTCATAGAGTCATGAAGTCATAGAGTCATAGAATCATAGAGCCATGGAAACATAGAGTCATAGAGTCATGAAGTCATAGAGCCATAGAATCATAGAGCCATGGAAACATAGAGTCATAGAGTCATGAAGTCATAGAGTCATAGAATCATAGAGCTATGGAAACATAGAGTCATAGTCATAGAATCATAGAGTCATAGAGTCATAGAATCATAGGTTCATAGAGCCATGGAAACATGGAGTCATAGAGTCATGAAGTCATAGAGTCACAGAGCCATAGAGTCATAGAGCCACAGAATCATAGAGTCATAGAGTCATGAAGTCATAGAGTCATAGAATCATAGAGTCATAGAGTCAAAGAATCATAGGTTCATAGAGCCATGGAAGCATAGAGTCATAGAGTCATGAAGTCATAGAGTCATAGAATCATAGAGCCATGGAAACATAGAGTCATAGAGTCATGAAGTCATAGAGTCATAGAATCATAGAGGCATAGAATCAGAGTCATAGAGTCATAGAATCATAGAGTCATAGAGTCATAGAATCATAGAGTCATAGAGTCATAGAGCCATGGAAACATAGAGTCATAGAGTCATGAAGTCATAGAGTCACAGAGCCAGAGTCATAGAATCAGAGTCATAGAGCTATAGAGTCAAAGAATCATAGGTTCATAGAGCCATGGAAAAATAGAGTCATAGAGTCATGAAGTCATAGAGTCATAGAGTCATGAAGTCATAGAGTCACAGAGCCAGAGTCATAGAATCAGAGTCATAGAGCCATAGAGTCAAAGAATCATAGGTTCATAGAGCCATGGAAAAATAGAGTCATAGAGTCATGAAGTCATAGAGTCATAGAGTCATGAAGTCATAGAGTCACAGAGCCAGAGTCATAGAATCAGAGTCATAGAGTCATAGAGTCAAAGAATCATAGGTTCATAGAGCCATGGAAAAATAGAGTCATAGAGTCATGAAGTCATAGAGTCATAGAGTCATAGAGTCATGAAGTCATAGAGCCAGAGTCATGAAGTCATAGAGTCATAGAGTCATAGAGTCATAGAGTCATGAAGTCATAGAGCCATAGAGTCATGAAGTCATAGAATCATAGAATCATAGAGGCATAGAGTCATAGATTCATGAAGTCATAGAATCATAGAAGCATAGAGTCATAGTCATAAAGTCATAGAGTCAATCACAGTCATAGAGCCACAGAGTCATAGAATCAGGTGGGGTTGGAAGAGACTTCAGAGATCATGCAGTCCAACCTAGCACCCAGCCCTATCCAGTCAACTAGACCATGAAGCTCAACATGAGCCAGCAGTGTGCACTTGCAGCCCAGAAAGCCAAACAGAGCCTGGGCTGCAGCAGGGGAAGTTAGAACTTGGTGCTTAGAATCATAGAAGGATAGGTTTTATGATTCTAAGTGTGGGCAGCAGGGCCAGGGAGGTGATTCTCCTCCTCTGCTCTGCTCTGCTGAGACCTCACCTGGAGTACTGCATCCAGTTCTGGAGCCCCTGGCACAAGAGGAATGTGGAGATGCTGGAGAGTGTCCAGAGCAGGGCCAGGAGGATGCTGAGAGGCTGCAGCAGCTCTGCTGTGAGCACAGACTGAAAGAGTTGGGGCTGTGCAGGCTGGAGCAGAGGAGGCTCCCAGGGGACCTTCTTGTGGCCTTCCAGCATCTGAAGGGGGCTCCAAAAAACCTGGGGAGGGACTTTTGAGGCTGTGAGGGAGTGGCAGGAGTGGAGCAAAGGTGGAGGTGGGGAGAGTGAGGCTGGAGGGGAGGAGGAAGTTGTTGAGCAGGAGAGTGGTGAGAGGCTGGAATGGGTTGCCCAGGGAGGGGGTTGAGGCCCCATGGCTGGAGGTGTTTGAGGCCAGGCTGGCTGAGGCTGTGGTCAAGCTGCTCTAGGGTAGGGTGTCCCTGGGCATGGCAGGGAGGTTGGCACTGCCTGCTCCTTGTGCTCCCTTCCAGCCCTGCCTGATTCTATGATCCTACAGAGTCAGCCCAGCAGAAAGGAGCTCAGGAGGCCCCCAGGTCTTTACAGATCGTTTTGCTCATTGTGCTGGAAACGTTCCCCAGGATGAATAATTCATGGCGTGAGGCTGATGTGCAGCTCTCTCCTGGCAGCTCAGCTAATTAGCCCCGCAGCACTCATTGGCACTCAGCTTGTCCTTTACCCGCTTAATGAACTGGGAAACTGAGGCAAAGCTGCCTGGAGAGTACAGCAGGTCGGAAGCTGCAGAGCTTGATGATCTTTGGAGAGCCTTTTGAGAAGCTAATTCCTAGTTTATGGTGGTTAATTGGCAACAGGTTGGGTGGAAGGCTGAAGTACTGAGCACTGCTGTGAGACCCTTCCCCCTAGAGAGGGGATTCTGCCCCTCTGCTCTGCTGAGACCTCACTTGGAACACTGCATCCAGCTCTGGAGCCCTCAACGCAGGAAGGACATGGAGCTGATGGAGCAGGTCCAGAGGAGGCCATGGAAATGATCAGGGGGCTGGACCATGACAGGCTGAGGGAGCTGGGGGTGTTCAGCTTGGAGAAGAGAAGGCTCCAGGGAGACCTTGGAGCAGCCTGCCAGGACCTGAAGGGAACCTAGAAGAAGGCTGCAGAGGGACTGTTTGCCAAGGCCTGCAGGGACAAGGACAAGGGCAATGGGTTGAGGTTAAGGAAGAACAGGTTGAGGCTGGATGTTAGGAAGAAGGTTCTTTAGAGTAAGGATGGTTGAGCACTGGAGCAGGCTGCCCAGACAGGCAGTCGAGGCCCCATCCCTGGAGATATTCAAGGTGAGGCTCAACAGGGCTCTGGGCAACCTGATCTGGCTGAGACTGTCCCTGATGAGTGCAGAGAGGTTGGACTGGATGACATTTGGAGATCCTTTCCAACCCAAACCATTCTCTGACTCAATGATTCACAGAATGACAGAATCCTCCAGGCTGGAGCAGCCTCTCAGGAGCACCAAGTCCCACCTAGACCCCTGCTCTCCAAGATGCACCTTAAACCATAGCCCCAAGCACCACATCCAAACCACCCAGGGTTGGGTGACTCCACCACCTCCCTGGGTAACTCATTCCAGTCCCTGACCACTCTCTCCATGAAAAACCTTTTCCTAATGCCCAATCTAAACCTCCCCAGCCTCAGCTTGAGGCCATTCCCCCTTGGTCTGTCTCCAATTGCCTGTGAGCAGAGCCCAGCAGCAGCCTCTCCACAATGTCCCTGCAGGCAGCTGCAGGCAGCAATGAGCTCTGCCCTGAGCCTCCTCTGCTGCAGGCTGCACACCCCCAGCTCCCTCAGCCTCTCCTCACAGGGCTGTGCTCCAGGCCCCTCCCCAGCCTTGCTGCCCTTCTCTCAGCACCTTCCAGCACCTCAACAGCTCTCTGCAATGGAGGAGCCCAGAACTGGACACAGCACTCCAGGGGTGGCCTGAGCAGTGCTGAGCACAGGGGCACAAGAACCTCCCTTGTCCTGCTGCCCACACTGCTCCTGATCCTGTTGCCTCTCCCTTCTGGAGGAGATGCTGCTGGATGTTCACAGCCCTGCTCAGGCTGCAGGAGCTGCATTAGGCTTTCTGATAAATCAGATGTGACACTTGTGATTTTCTCTGGCATGCTTCAGTTTAGGCACATCTCAGCTTCAGACTTGAGGGGGAAATCCTGAAGACAGATCATTTACATGCCCCAAAATGCCAGTGGAATTCCAAATGGCCTGGAAGCAGCTGCCTGTCTGTGCTTACTCCAGGATGACTTTAGAGCAACCCAGGGAAGAGACAAGAAAGAGGAAAGTTCAGGGGTTGGAAGAGGTGATGGAGCTGGGAGAGGCTCTTGCAGCCCTTGCTGCAGAGCTTGGCTGCAAACACCACACAAGGGGACTAGGATTGAGGCTGTCATTCTGCAGACAGTGTCAGGAGGAGGTGAGAGGAGAGCAGTGAGGAACACTGCAGATGAAGCCTTGAAACAGGCAGGGAAAGGCCTCTGTGGTGCTGTCTCAGTGCTCACCAGCTGAAAGCCTGGCAGCATCCCTTGGAGCCAGCAGAAGCCCCTGGCAGCTGTGCAGCATCCCTCAGCCTTCTGCAGCAGCTGCACTCACTCAGCACTGGGCAGAGCTGTGGCTTCAGCTCATGGCATAGCTCTTATCAGGCCAGGGTGAAGATCCATGATGGGGGCAAGACCAATGAGCTCATCCTACAGTTCATTATGGGGGGGGGGACACTGATGGGGTTCAGCTGCCAGAAGAAAGCAGAAGACAGGCAAAGACTGGGAAGTGACTTACCCTCTGCAGCAAGGTGATGCCTGTGAGCAAGGCTCCTAGCAGAGCTGTGCCCAGTTCTGGTGCCCCCAGCACAAACAGGACTTGGAACTGTTGGATTGGGTCCAGAGGAGACCACAAAGATGATCAGAGGGATGGAGAAGCTCCCCTGTGGGGACAGGCTGGGAGAGTTGGGGCTGTTCAGATTGGAGAAGAGAAGGCTCCAGGGAGACCTCAGAGCAACCTTCCAGTACCTGAGGGAACTGCAGGAGAGCTGGGGAGAGACTTTTGCCAAGGGCTGGGAGTGCCAGGATGAGGGCCAATGGCTCTGAGCTGGGAGAGGGGAGATGGAGAGTGGAGATGAGGAAGAAATTCTTGAGAGTGAGGATGGGGAGAGCCTGGCACAGGCTGCCCAGGGGAGCTGTGGACATCCTTTCCCTGGAGGTGTTCAAGGCCAGGTTGAAGAAGACCTTGAGCAACCTGTCCTGATGGGAGGTGTCCCTGCCCATGGCAGAGGGGTTTGGAACTGGATGACCTTGAAGCTGCCTTCCAATCCAAACCATTCTGTGATGCTATGACCTTGAAGACCTTTTCCAACCACAACGAGTCTGCCTTGGCCAAAAGATGCTCCTCAGCTTCCTGCCTGGGGCTTAGCAAAGGGCCTGGCATGGATGGAAGTGAATCTGCTCTGGCTCTTGTGGACATTGGCATTAGGGAAACCATTCAGCTCCTCAGCAAAGCTTGCTAGGATGGAACCCAGCTTGCAGCAGCCTGTGATGAGCTGCAGAGGAGATCCCTGCTGCTGGGGCTGGCTCACTGGTGCAAGCTGGCAGGAGCCAGGGAACTACAGCAAGGGGCAATTAGTCAGCCAGGCTGCCATTTCCCCTGCCCCCCTCCCCTGCTCGGGTGTGCAGCTCCCTCTGCCAAGCACAACCAGGCTCAGGAAAGCAAACAGAAGCTGAGATGAAGTCCCTCTGACAGCTCTGCTCCTCTTCCTCCCAGTGCTGCCTGAGTCACAGTTCAGCCAGCAGAAGGGATCTGGATGACAACTCCTTTAATCCCCCGGGGGCTAATGATTCCCGGCTGGAATGGGAAGCTGCTGAGTGTTGGCAAGGAGCTAACTCTGCTGGGAGTTGTCCCAGCACAGGGCTCTCGAGTGCCTGGCTTGTGGTGGAGCTCAAAGCTTTGCAGTCTCACTTTGTAGCTCAGCTTTCCCTGAGCAGGGAAGTACTAAGCAGGTTAAGTGCTTTAGAGCCAAAAACAAGGCTCCTGCCTACCTGCCTGCCTCTGTGCTGGCATCCAGCACTGGCAGGCAGTGAAAAAGGGGCTGCTGCCACACCTGCCAGCAGTCTGCCACCTACCTGGGGAGCTTTAGTGCTGGCAGAGATCTGCTCTTCTCCTAGGGGTATTTTCTGAGGGCTAATTTATTCCTTCAGCCATATGGTGAGGAAGTATCTGGGTGCCTGCAGTGCTTTCATGAGCTTGGCTTTGTTCTCTGACTGGTTCTGGCCAGCTTAGCCAAAAACTTCTCCAGGGCTTCTCAGCTGGAGGCCTGCAGATGGTGTGATGCTGCCTGGCTAATGAAGATGCATTGTAGAACCAGCTCCTGTGCACAGCAACAGGTACCTGGGCCCAGCACTGGGCTCTCAGGGCCCATCCTGCTCACATTCCCTCTTGCATTCACAGCACCACAGAGTGTCAGGGGCTGGAAGGCAGCTCCAAAGCTCAGCCAGTCCAAGCCCTGCCACAGCAGCAGCACCTGGAGCAGGTCACACAGAACACATCCAGGCAGGGTTTGGATATCTGCAGAGAGGGAGACTCCACAGCCCCCCTGGGCAGCCTGTGCCAGGCTCTGCCACCCTCACAGGGGGAAAATTCCTCCTCCTGTTTCCATGGCACTTCCTCTGCCTCAGCTTCCACCACTGCCCCTTGTGCTGGCACTGGCATCCCCCAGCAGAGCCTGGCTCCAGCTCCTGCCACTCACCTGCACATCTTTATCAACACTGCTGAGGTCACCTCTCAGTCTCCTCTCCAAGCTCCCAGCCCCAGCTCCCTCAGGCTCTGCACCTACCAGAGCTGTTCCATTCCCTTCAGCATCTTTGTGGCTCTGCTCTAGACACTCTCAAGCATCTCCATGTCCCTCTTGAACCAGAACATGCTTCCTCCCTGGTGACTTTCTGGCACTGTGCTGTGTGGGGGCACAGAGGCACTGATTTGTGACACTGAGTGTGGCTTTTGCTTCATTTTCTTTTGCCTCTGAGGTATTCCCAAGCTTTTATCCTCAGCTCTGCTTATTCTCTGGCAGTTCCCATTTCCAAAGCTGTTCATTCTTGCTGCTGCTCTCCAGCTCAGCTCTCACCACTGTCAGCTCATCTCCAATCTGCTTGGTTTTGCTTGTAGCAGAGATCTGGGATCACACAGTGAGCAAGAACCCATTTTCCCTTGGGAGAAAGACACCTCCCTGCTGGCAGGAGCTGCAGAGCATCATTCACCCATGGTAGGACAGGGGAGAGCTCTGCTCCTTGCTACCTTTCCTCTGTTTATTCCAGGGAAAGGGCTCTGGTGACTGAGTTGGGGTTGTTCAGACTGGAGAAGAGGAGGCTCAGGGCAGAGCTCATTGCTGCCTGCAGCTGCCTGCAGGGAGGCTGTAGCCAGGTAGGGTTGGGCTCTGCTGCCAGGCAGCCAGGGGCAGAAGAAGGGAACAGAGCCTGAAGCTGTGGCAGGGCAGGCTCAGGCTGGATGTTAAGAAGAAGTTCTCCACAGCAAGAGAGATTGGCATTGGAATGGGCTGCCCAGGGAGGTGGTGGAGTGCCCATCCCTGGAGGTGTTTAAGAGGAGGCTGCAGGAGGCACTGAGTGCCAGGGGGCTGTTGATTAGAAGGTGTCAGGTTGGACTCGATGATCTCAAAGCTCTTTTCCAACTTGCTTCATTCTGTGGTTCTGTGAGTGCCCAGCAGGGCAAAGGGCAGCTCCTTGGCCAGACCTCTTGTGTGATCTGCCCCAGCTGATCCTGCTCTGGCAGGGGGTTGGACTGGATGAGCTTTGGAGGTCCCTTCCTGCCCCTGACATTCTGTGCTTGCCCCACACTCTGTCTACCTCTGTCCAAGGAGCTGCTGGAAAGCAGCCTGGCTCCCATGCAGCACAGCATCCACTCATCAGGCCTAGGAGAGACCTCAGCAGGCTGCTCTGCTGAACATCAGAGGCCCTTCTGCTTCTCTCCTGGTCCCTTCCCCCTTGCAGCTTGCCAGCCAAGTGAGCTGACACCCCACAGCACATCCATGCCCCAGCAGAAGTGTCTCTCACCCCTGGATGGGAGCTGTGAGCACTGTAGGAACCTGGACTGCAGCTTAGAGAGTGCCAGAGGGAGGGACATGAGCCAAAAGGGTCAGGAAGTGCCAGAGGGAGGGACATGAGCCAGAAGGGTCAGGAAGTGCCAGAGGGAGGGACATGAGCCAGAAGGGTCAGGAACCACCTTGTGGTGCTCCAGGGCTGTGTAAGGTGCAGGTTGAGAACTCCCATTCCAAACTCTTTGCTGCTGTCTGCTCCTGGGCAGAGCATCCTACAGCAGCCAGCTTATTGCTGTGGTGTTTCCTCTGGTCCACAGCTGTGACAAGATCAGAGTAAATGTCTGTCCCTCAGCCTCAGTGCAATATGGATCTGCTAAATTGCTAAGGGCCAGTGAAGTGCAGCAGAAAGAGAGGGCTCCAGCACACCACTGGGGCTTGCTGGCTCCCAGTCTGCTCCTGGAACCATTCTAGAAGGCTCTGTGTGTTTAAATAGGCATCAAAGGGCATTTGGGGGGGTGTGAATGGGGCTGGAAGGAAGCAAATGTTCCTGCTGAGCAATAGCTAAAGGCTGGCTGTCAGGAGGATGGGGCCAGGCTTTGCTCAGTGGTGCCCAGGGACAGGACAAGGGGGGATGGGCACAGTATCACAGTGTCACAGTATCACAGCATCACAGCATCACAGCATCACAGTACCACAGCATCACAGTATCACAGTATCACAGCATCACAGTATCACAGCATCACAGCATCACAGCATCACAGTACCACAGCATCACAGCATCACAGTACCACAGCATCACAGCATCACAGTATCACAGTATCACAGTACCACCAAGGTTGGAGGAGACCTCACAGACCATCAAGTCCAACCCTTTAGCACAGAGCTCAAGGCCAGACCATGGCACCAAGTGCCACGTCCAGTCCTGCCTTGAACAGCTCCAGGGACGGCGACTCCAGCACCTCCCCGGGCAGCCCATTCCAGTGTCCAATGACTCTCTCAGGGAAGAACTTTCTCCTCACCTCCAGCCTAAATCTCCCCTGGCACAGCCTGAGGCTGTGTCCTCTCCTTCTGGTGCTGGCCACCTGAGAGAAGAGAGCAACCTCCTCCTGGCCACAACCTCCCCTCAGGTAGTTGCAGACAGCAATAAGGTCTGCCCTGAGCCTCCTCTTCTCCAGGCTAACCAATCCCAGCTCCCTCAGCCTCTCCTCGTAGGGCTGTGCTCAAGGCCTCTCCCCAGCCTCGTTGCCCTTCTCTGGACACACTCAAGCATCTCAATGTCCCTCCTAAACTGGGGGGCCCAGAACTGAACACAGCACTCAAGGTGTGGTCTAAGCAGTGCAGAGTACAGGGGCAGAATGACCTCCCTGCTCCTGCTGGCCACACCATTCCTGATGCAGGCCAGGATGCCACTGGCTCTCTTAGCCACCTGGGATCTTAAATGTCTTTTCCAACCTACAGTTTTCTCATCTGTCCTCTCTCTCCAACTCTCTCCTGACTTCTGCCTGTCCCAGCTGCTCATCCTCTGCTGTCCTGCAGCCTGTAGCTGCCTCTGCTGCTGCTGCAGCCAGCTGGGGCCCGAGGTGAGGAGCAGGATTTCTCTCCCCACTCTGCTGTGGGAGTGGGGTAGGTACAAGACACTTTCCTCATGCAGTCAGCTCCCTCCCTGTGCTTGGTGCACCAAAAACCCACGCTCTGCTCAGAGACCTACTTACAGACATGGAGCAGCAGCCACAGCTCATGCAAATGGCTGGGAGTGGTCAGAAAGGAGAAGTGGAGAATGAAAAACACTGCTGGGAGAAAAAGGAAATCCATTTGGGATGCCAAAATGCAGAGACACATGCAGAGAGATTCTGTGACCAGCCAGAGCAACAGCAGAGCTGGAAAGAGAGGCAGCAGGCAGAGAGGCAGGTTCAAGAGATGATTCAGGCAGAACAGAATCATGCAGAATGAGAGAGGTTGGAAGGGACCTCTGGAGATCATCCAGTCCAACCCCTCTGCCAAGGCAGGTTCACCTAGAGAGGGTTGCACAGGAACATGTCCAGGCTGGCTTTGAATGTCTCCAGAGATGGAATCATGGAATCATAGAATCAAACAGGTTGGAAGAGAGCTCCAAGCTCCTGCAGCCCAACCTAGCACCCAGCCCTGGCCAACCAACCAGACCATGGCACTAAGTGCCCCAGCCAGGCTTGGCCAAAACACCTCCAGCCACAGCCACTCCACCACCTCCCTGGGCAGCCCATTCCAATGCCAATCACTCTCTCTAACAACAGCTTCCTCCCAGCATCCAGCCTCAGCCTGCCCTGCCACAGCTTCAGCCTCTGTCCCCTTCTTCTGGCCCTGGCTGCCTGGCAGCAGAGCCCAACCCCACCTGGCTACAGCCTCCCTGCAGGCAGCTGCAGGCAACAATGAGCTCTGCCCTGAGCCTCCTCTGCTGCAGGCTTCCACCACCTCCCTGGGCAACCCCTGCCAGGCTCTCACCACCCTCATTCTGAAAAATTTCTTCCTAACATCCAGCCTCACTCTCCCCACCTCCAGCCTGGTTCCATTCCCCCCAGTCCTATCACTCCCTGACAGTCTCAAAAGTCCTTCCCCAGCTTTCCTGTAGCTCCCTTCAGATACTGAAAGGCCACAAGAAGGTCTCCTTAGAGCCTTCTCCTCTCCAGACTGAACATCCTCAACTCCCTCAGTTTCTCCTCACAGCAGAGCAGCTCCAGCCCTCTGCTCATCCTCATGGCCCTTCTCTGGACACCTCCCAGCACCTCCATGTCCCTCTTGTCCCAGGGGCTCCAAAGCTGGATACAATACTCCAGGAGTGCTCTCAGCAGTGGGGTGCAGAGGGGCAGGATCCCCTCCCTGGCTCTGCTGCCCACACTGCTCCTGCTGCAGCCCAGGCTCTGGCTGCTCTCTGGGCTGCAAGTGCACACTGCAGGCTCATACTGAGCTTCTCACCCACCAGTACCTCCAAGTCCCTCTGTGGTTCTGTGACTTTGTGGTTCTGTGGTTCTATGACTCCATGGTTCTATGACTCCATGGCTCTGTGGTTCTATGACTCTATGGCTCTGTGGTTCTATGACTCCATGGCTCTGTGGTTCTATGACTCTATGGCTCTGTGGTTCTATGACTCCATGGCTCTGTGGTTCTATGACTCCATGGCTCTATGGTTCTATGACTCCATGGCTCTGTGGTTCTATGACTCCATGGCTCTATGGTTCTATGACTCTATGGCTCTGTGGTTCTATGACTCCATGGCTCTATGGTTCTATGACTCCATGGCTCTGTGGTTCTATGACTCCATGGCTCTATGGTTCTATGACTCCATGGCTCTGTGGTTCTATGACTCCATGGCTCTATGGTTCTATGACTCCATGGCTCTATGGTTCTGTGTTTCTGTGGTTCTATGACTCCATGGCTCTGTGGTTCTATGTCTCCATGGCTCTGTGGTTCTATGACTCTGTGTTTCTGTGGTTCTATGACTCCATGGCTCTATGGTTCTATGACTCCATGGCTCTGTGGTTCTATGACTCCATGGCTCTGTGGTTCTATGACTCCATGGCTCTATGGTTCTATGACTCCATGGCTCTGTGGTTCTATGACTCCATGGCTCTATGGTTCTATGACTCCATGGCTCTGTGGTTCTGTGTTTCTGTGGTTCTATGACTCCATGGCTCTGTGGTTCTATGTCTCCATGGCTCTGTGGTTCTATGACTCTGTGTTTCTGTGGTTCTATGACTCCATGGCTCTGTGGTTCTATGACTCCATGGCTCTGTGGTTCTGTGTTTCTGTGGTTCTATGACTCCATGGCTCTATGGTTCAGTGGTTCTGTTGTTCTATGACTCTGTGGTTCTATCATTCTCTGTTTCCATGACCCCACGATCCATACCTGTGCCTGTGCTCCCTTACCCTGCACTCCCCTGCCCTTTCTGGTCTGTCCCACAGCCCACACCTGGCTGGCTCCCAGAACTCCCCCTCTAGCTTTCCCTCCAGCAAAATGCCTCTTCCCCAGGCAATGCTCATGTGTTGGGTTGAAAAACAGCAACTTGATGACTCTGCTGCTGGAGGAAGGGGAGGAGGGAAGTGCTGAGGAAGTGCTGAAAGGCTATTTTGTCATCTTAACAAAGCCAGTGTTGGCTGTTTGGAACAACTTGTAGCTCAGGAATGGAGCTCAGTGTGTCCTACAAATGTGTTTTAAAGGTCAAGTGGAAATAAGCAGCTTGAAGACCCAAATGTTTTGACTGGTTCAAGTTTTTCCTTCCTCAGTCTCTGATTAAAAATTGGAGCTTTCAGAAGATTCTTTCTCCTCCTGTTGAAAGCAGGAAAAGTCATTCCAAGATCCTTCCCAAGTTCTGGAGCCACCATTACAAGAGGGACATGGAAGTGCTGGGAGAAGGGCCACAAGGATGAGCAGAGGGCTGGAGATGCTCTGTTGTGAGGAGAGGCTGAGGAAGTTGGGGCTGTGCAGTCTGGAGAGGAGAAGGCTCCAAGGAGACCTCCTTGTGGCCTTCCAGCATCTGAAAGGAGCTGCGAGAAAGCTGGGGAGGGACTTTAGAGGCTGTCAGGGAGTGATAGGACTGGGGGAAATGGAACCAAGCTGGAAATGGGGAGATTCAGACTGGATGTTAGGAAGAAGATCTTCAGCATGAGGGTGGTGAGAGGCTGGAATGGGTTGCTCAGGGAGGTGGTGGAAGTTTCATCCCTGGAGGTGTTTGAGGCCAGGCTGGCTGAGGCTGTGTGCAGTCTGCTCTAGGGTAGGGTGTCCCTGGGCATGGCAGGAGGGTTGGCACTGGCTGCTCCTTGTGGTCCCTTTCAGCCTTGCCTGATTCTCTGATTCTCTGAGGAGGCTGTTCCCACGCAGCACAACTTCCACCTGGGCTTTGTTGTAGAGCAAAGCAAAGCAAAACCAGGAAGGAGGACAAGCATTTGGGGTGGCTCAGGAAGAAAGGTGGTGCTGCAGGGCTCCTGCCAAGAGAGCTGCCTAACCAGGGGGGCAAAGCCTTTTCAGGCACCTGTCTAACCAGAAGGACCAAATCCTGAGGCTATTTTGTCTACTTAGAATCATAGAATCAAGCAGGTTGGAAGAGACCTCCCAAGCTTCACCAGCCCAACCTAGCACCCAGCCCTGCCCAACCAACCAGACCATGGCACTAAGTGCCCCAGCCAGGCTTGGCTGCAACACCTCCAGCCACAGCCACTCCACCACCTCCCTGGGCAGCCCATTCCAATGCCAATCACTCTCTCTGACAACAACTTCATCCCAAAGTGTTCCTACTTGCTCCTTGGGTGAAGAAGCCAAACCCCATCTGGCTCCAAACTCCTTTCAGGGGCTTGTAAAGAGCAATGAGGTCTCCTCTCAGCCTCCTTTTCTGCAGGCTGAACCACCTCATTTCCTCAGCTGCTCCTCACCAGCCCTGATCTTCATCTTATTATCTTCAGGGTGTCCCAGCCCATGGCAGGGGGGCTGGAACTACATGATCCTTGTGGTGCCTTCCAACCCTGACTGATTCTATGAGCCTAGGATTCAGGTCAGCCTGTTCCTCCCTGATATTTTCCACTAGAGGTGGACAAGGAGGACTCAGGCACTCTTAAAGGTCTTTCCCAGCTGAAGCATTCTCTGATTCTATGACTCACTGCCACGATAACATTTTCCTGGTGCCCAGGGTGAGCTTTGCCATCCCTTTCTCATGCTCTGAACTCTTTTGTTGCAGGCAAGGTGCAGGCTTTACCCCTCCAAAGAGCATTGCCTGGGAGACATCACTTTCACAAAGCATGTTTGCCTTTTCCAAAGAGCATTGCTAAGGAGACACAGCCTTCCAGAGCAGGCTGGCAAGCAGCACTGTCTGCAGAACAAGAGGCTGTCCTGTCTGTGGGGTGGCCAAGTGGCAGGTGAGACATTTCCCAAGCCCTCTTATTATGTGCAGCCCACGGAATGGAATGGAGCATCTCTGTTAGGAGGAGAGCCTGAATCATAGAATCATAGAATTACAGAATCAGGCAGGTTGGAAGAGAGCTCCAAGCTCAGCCAGCACAACCTAGCACCCAGCCCTGCCCAACCAACCAGACCATGGCACTGAGTGCCTCATCCAGGCTTTTCTTGAACACCTCCAGGCACGGTGCCTCCAGCACCTCCCTGGGCAGCCCATTCCAATGCCAATCACTCTCTCTGACAACAACATCCAGCCTAGACCTGCCCTGCCACAGCTTCAGGCTGTGTCCCCTTCTGTCCCTGGCTGCCTGGCAGCAGAGCCCAACCCCACCTGGCTACAGCCTCCCTGCAGGCAGCTGCAGGCAGCAATCAGCTCTGCCCTGAGCCTCCTCTGCTGCAGGCTGCACCCCCCCAGCTCCCTCAGCCTCTCCTCACAGGGCTCTGCTCCAGGCCCCTCCCCAGCCTTGCTGCCCTTCTCTCAACACCTTCCAGCACCTCAACAGCTCTCTTCAATTCAGGAGCCCAGAACTGGACACAGCACTGCAGGGGTGGCCTGAGCAGTGCTGAGCACAGGGGCACAAGAACCTCCCTTGTCCTGCTGCCCACACTGCTCCTGAGCCAGCCCAGGATGCCATTGGCTCTCTTGGCCACCTGGGCACACTGCTGGCTCATCTTCAGCATACTATCTATCAGCACCCCCAGGTCCCTTTCCTCCTGGCTGCTCTCCAGCCACTCAGTCCCCAGCCTGAAGGAGCTGAGAGTCTGCTGCTTGGAGAGGAGGAGACTGAGAGGTGACCACATCAGTGGTTATAAAGATGTGCAGGTGAGTGGCAGGAGCTGGAGCCAGGCTCTGCTGGGTGATGCCCAGTGCCAGCACAAGGAGGTGTTTAAAAGGAGGCTGCATGAGGCACTGAGTGCCAGGGGTTAGTTCATTGGAAGGTGTTAGGTGATAGGTTGGATTTGATCATCTTGAAGCTCTTTTCCAACCTGATTAATTCTGTGATTCTATAAAGCTGAGGCAGAGGAAGTGCCATGGAAACATGAGGAGGAATTTTCCCCCTGTGAGGGTGGCAGAGCCTGGCACAGGCTGCCCAGGGGAGCTGTGGAGTCTCCCTCTCTGCAGATATTCCAAACCCTGCCTGGATGTGTTCTGTGTGACCTGCTCCAGGTGCTGCTGCTCTGGCAGGGCTTGGACTGGCTGAGCTTGGGAGGTCTCTTCCAGCCCCTGGCATTCTGTAATTCTGTGATTTCCCTTCCTTCCCCTTTCCCACCATCCCATTCTTCCTCAGCTCTGCCACATAAGCAGATCTTTCTTTCCCCCCTCCCCCCAAACAAAGGGAGAATCCAGCCACAGTCCCTTCACCACAGCAAAAAGCCTCGGGGAGAAGAGGAGATGCTTTCAACAGGCAACCAAAAGGAGCTCCAGTGAGCACTGTCACTCTCTCTGCACAGCCTGAGCTACAAAGCTCTGCAATAATTAGCTGCCAGGAGGCAGAAACAGTTGTGTTAGGATTTATCCTAATCACTTCCAGGCCACTTCTCTTGCAGAGGTTTGCCAAGCTCAGCTTGCTGCAGTTGGGTTTCTTTGCTCTCTCATCCTGAAATGGCTCTTGCTGGGTGATGCTTCCTCACCCTGAGCTGGCTGCTGAGCTCAGGGAGTCACTTGGTCCTAGCAGGACAGGCAGCTCTCAGCACTTCCTTCCCTGGCCACAGGATCATCATCATTGGAAGAGGCTTTTCAGACCAGCCAGGACACCACCAAACCATGTCCCTCAGCACCACATCTCCCCAGCTTTGAAACCCTTCCAGGATGGGGACTCCATCCTGGCCTTGACAATCCTCTAGGGGAAGAAATTGTTGCTCATGTCCAACCTAAACCTCCCCTGGTGCAAACTGAGGCTGTTTCCTCTTGTCCTCTCCTTTGTTCCAAATTTCTACCTGTGTCCAACCTCTTTTCAGAGACTTGTAGAGAGCCAAAAAAGTCTCCTCTGAGCCTTCTTTTCTTGGAAGCTGAGCAGCTCCAGTTCTCTTTTCCATTCCTGATGTGACACCTCCCCCTTGGCCTCTCACCCCTGCAGCCTAAGGCCAGGCCATCCCATTGCTGCCACTGCATCTACTTCCTAATGGGTCTAGAGTCATGGAATCAGGCAGGGTTGGAAGGCACCACAAGGAGCAGGCAGTGCCAACCCCCTGCCATGCCCAGGGACATCCTACCCTAGAGCAGCCTGACCACAGCCTCAGCCAGCCTGGCCTCAAACACCTCCAGCCATGGGGCCTCAACCCCCTCCCTGGGCAACCCATTCCAGCCTCTCACCACTCTCCTGCTCAACAACTTCCTCCTCACCTCCAGCCTCACTCTCCCCACCTCCACCTTTGCTCCATTCCCCCCACTCCTGCCACTCCCTCACAGCCTCAAAAGTCCCTCCCCAGCTTTTTTGGAGCCCCCTTCAGATCCTGGCAGGCCACAAGAAGGTCCCCTGGGAGCCTCCTCTGCTCCAGCCTGCACAGCCCTAACTCTTTCAGTCTGTGCTCACAGCAGAGCTGCTGCAGCCTCTGAGCATCCTCCTGGCCCTGCTCTGGACACTCTCCAGCATCTCCACATCCCTCTTATCCCAGGGGATCCAGAGATGGATGCAGTACTCCAGGTGAGGTCTCAGTTTCTTCCTCCCCTCATTTTATAACTTGCTCAAGGAAATACAGAAGCTTTCTGCAGACCTTCCAGGGACAGCTGTGGCCACCCCTGCAAAGCATCCAAGCCACTCTCATGCTCTTCAACTTTGTTCTAGCTGCAAGAGGCTTTTCCTACCTGGGTAAATAGCCCAGAGGAACTTGCTTCTCCCCTGCCTGTAGCAGGAGAAGCAGCTTTGCTGGCCTGGCATGTTGTCCCATCTTTCCTTTTGGGATAATGGAAGGCTTTTCCAGGCTGCTTATAAAAGCAGAGAGGCAGTGAGAAGGAGCCCATTGCCTTTGAGGGAGTTTGGCAGCTTCATTGAGGGGTGGATGACAATTCCCAGGGGTCCCACCAAAGCCCAAGCCTCTCAAATGTCATTTTATGTGGTTCTTGCTGAGGAGGCACAGGAGGTTTTGACATCTCAATGGACAGCAAAGTGGTTTGGTGACAAGTGAGAATGGAAAAGGTGCAGTGAAAGATCAAGCTGCAGAGGCTCAGCTTTAGCTGTTTGATGCTTTCTCCTTTGCCTGGGTGAGAAAGGAATTCATTATTTATTTCTTCCTGGCACTGTGGCAGATTTCAGTGGGAATGTTTTCATCAGAAGGCAGCTTGCACAGGAGATTCCTCTTGAGGAGGCTTCACAAGTGGAGGGAAAACAAAATGAATGTCCCTGTGATGAAAGAGAAGCCAAAGGCAGCCTGTGGAGCCATGAGCTGAGAGCTCTACAGCAGAAGGCTGGCAAAGGCTCCCAGGGTCTCCTGCTCCTCATTACACAGGGTCACAGAATGGCAGGGGCTGGAAGGGACCCCCAAAGCTCAGCCAGTGCAACCCCTGCCAGAGAAGGAGCACCTGGAGCAGATCACACAGAAGCACAACCAGATAGGTTTGGACTATCTCCAGAGAGGGAGACTCCACAGCTCCCCTGGGCAGCCTGTGCCAGGGCTCTGCCACCCCCACAGGCAAAATAATCCTCCTCATGGCACTTCCTCTGCCTCAGCTTCACAGAATGACAGAATTAACCAGGTTGGAAAAGACCTCCAAGGTGATTGAATCCAACTTATCACCTAACACCTTCTAACTAACCCCTGGCACTCAGTGCCTCATGCAGCCTCCTTTTAAACACCTCCAGAGATGAGGACTCCACCACCTCCCTGGGCAGCCCATCCCAATGCCAGTCTCTCTTGCTGCTAAGAACTTCTTCCTAACATCCAGCCTGACCTTGCCCTGGCACAGTTTGAGGCTGTGTCCTCTTCTTCTGTCCCTGGCTTCCACCCAGTGCCTCTTGTGCCTCAGTTTTCCATGCTGGGAAACTTCCACTCTTGCCCTAAGGTGACTCCATGGTGTGAAAGCAGCAAGTGCCTGGGAACTCTACCTCTGAACCCGACCTCAAGCTTTGGGCATGGTAAAAGCTAGTCCAGGAGAGGAGCTTCACTGGAAAACCTCTGCCCCTCCTGTGACTACTGAACAGGAGTTAGAGCAGCCTGGATGAAAAGAACACAAATGCAGGCTGAACAGACAAAGCACTAAGAGCAACCCAGAGCTTTTGGGTGGGGGTTGCTTTTCTCCCAGAGCTTTTGGGTTGGGGTCTCTTCTTTCAGAGCTTTAGGATTGGGGTTTCTTCTTTCAGAGCTTTTGGGCTGGGATCTGTTTCCTTTCAGAGCTTTAGGGTTGGGGTCTCTTTTCTCTCAGAGCTTTTGGGTTGGGGTTTCTTCTTTCAGAGCTTTAGGGTTGGGGTCTCTTCTTTCAGAGCTTTTGGGTTGGGGTCTCTTTCCTTTCAGAGCTTTAGGGTTGGGGTCTCTTTTCTTTGAGAGATTTAGGGTTGAGGTTGCTTTTCTCTCAGAGCTTTAGGGTTGGGGTCTCTTTTCTTTCAGAGCTTTTGGGTTGGAGTCTTTCTTCTTTGAGAGATTTAGGGTTGGGGTTGCTTTTCTTTCAGAGCTTTTGGGTTGGGGTCTCTTTTCTTTCAGAGCTTTTGGGTTGGAGTCTCTCTTCTTTGAGAGCTTTTGGTTTGGGGTCTCTTTCCTTTCAGAGCTTTTGGGTTGGAGTCTCTCTTCTTTGAGAGCTTTTGGTTTGGGGTCTCTTTCCTATCAGAGCTTTTGGGTTGGAGTCTCTCTTCTTTGAGAGCTTTTGGTTTGGGGTCTCTTTCCTTTCAGAGCTTTTGGGTTGGAGTCTCTCTTCTTTGAGAGCTTTTGGTTTGGGGTCTCTTTCCTTTCAGAGCTTTTGGGTTGGAGTCTCTCTTCTTTGAGAGCTTTTGGTTTGGGGTCTCTTTCCTTTCAGAGCTTTTGGGTTGGAGTCTCTCTTCTTTGAGAGCTTTTGAGTAGGGGTTGCTTTTCTTTCAGAGCTTTAGGGTTGGGGTTGCTTTTCTTTCAGAGCTTTAGGGTTGGGGTCCCTTTTCTCTCAGAGCTTTAGGGTTGGGATCTCTTCTTTCAGAGCTTTTGGGTTGGGGTCTCTTTTCTCTCAGAGCTTTTGGGTTGGGGTCCCTTTTCTCTCAGAGCTTTAGGGTTGGGGTCCCTTTTCTCTCAGAGCTTTAGGGTTGGGGTCCCTTTTCTCTCAGAGCTTTAGGGTTGGGGTCCCTTTTCTCTCAGAGCTTTAGGGCTGGGGTCCCTTTTCTCTCAGAGCTTTAGGGCTGGGGTCCCTTTTCTCTCAGAGCTTTAGGGTTGAGGTTGCTTTTATTTGTTCCAAATAAACACCAAAGCTTCACAGTTTTCTTTGCTTGCTCCAAACAACAGAGAGAGATCTGTGCCTGCAGAGCCTCTCTCTGCTGCTGGCCTGGGCTGGTTTCTTTTTTTTTGCTAGAGAATCTAATTCATTCCTTTGCCTGGAAAGAAATCCAATAGAGAAGAGACTTGTGATCAATACCTGGGGTTGGCCCAGCACTCTGCCTGTGCTCAGAAAGAATGAGGCCCAAGGCAGTGGGACTGAGCTGCCAAGGAGCCAGGAAAAAGCAGCTTGCAGCTTGTAGCTGTAGTTAGGGTATTTAGTGCTTATTTATGTGATCAAGGGCTGGGAGTCTACAACCCATCTGTGCCAGGTGCTGCACAAAGCAGAGAGGAAGGATGAAAAGATGGAGAGGCTTTGCTGGCTCTGGAGAGGGGAGAGCAGTGTGAGCATGGCAGTGACTGCTGCCTGCTGGCTACCAACTGCTGGCCAAGTCCTTGCATGGATGCCAGGGAATTGCTTCAGCCAGGGCAGGGATGGGGAAGGCTCTGAGTGTCTGTCAGGTGTTAAGGAGCAGCATGAGGCAGCACAAAACCTCTGCTTGGAAACCATGGGTGATGAGGCACTGCGAGCAGGTGTCCAGAGAGCACTGAAGCTGTGCAATGAGAGTGAGGAGGAATGAGAATGAGGAGGAAGGAGAAGTCTGAGTCAGGAATAGCGTGGCCAGCAGGAGGAGAGAGGTGATTGTGCCCCTGGTGAGGCTGCACCTTGAATCATGGGTTCAGATTGGGATCCCTCACTCCAAGAAGGACAATGAGAGGCTGGAGAAGGTCCATAGAAGGGCAGTGAAGCTGAGGAAAGGGCTGGAGGACAGGGCTGGTGAGGAGCAGCTGAGGGAGCTGGGGGTGTGCAGCCTGGAGAAGAGGAGGCTGAGGGAGACCTCATTGCTCTCTCCCTGAAAGGAGGTTGGGATGAGGTGGGGGTTGGGCTCTTCTCACAAGAAGGTACACCAGGAGAGGTGGGCATTAGGACATTAGCTTGGACATTAGGTTGGACAGTAAGATACACTTTCATACCAAAAGGCTTATCAAAAACTGGGCCAGGTTGCCCAGGGCAGTGTTTGAATCACCATCCCTGGATGCATTCAATATGGTGCTAGCAGTGTGCTTGTGGCCATGCTAGACTTAGGTAATGGTTTGACCTCACAGCCTCACAGGATGTTGGGGACTAGAAGGGACCCAAGGAGATCATCGAGTCCAAGCCCCCTGCCAGAGCAGCACCATCCAACCCAGCTCAGGGCAGACAGGAACACATCCAGACAGGCCTGGAGAGGCTCCAGAGAAGGAGACTCCACAACCTCTCTGGGCAGTCTGTGCCAGGCTCTGGGACCCTTCCAGGCAAGAAGCACCTTAGAATCTTACAATCTGAGACTCCTGGAATCCTAGATCTTAAAATCCTACAACCTGAGACTCCTGGAATCCTACAGTCTGAGACTCCCATAATCCTAGAATCTCAGAATCCTACAATCTGAGACTCCTGGAATCCTAGAATCTGAGACTCCTATAATCTTAGCTCTTAAAATCCTACAATCTGAGACTCCTCTAATCCTAGAATCTGAGATTCCCATAATCCTGGAATTTTAGAATCCTAGAATCTGAGACTCCTACAGTCCTAGAATCTCAGAATCTGAGACTCCTAAAATCCTAGCACCTTAGAATCCTACAATCTGAGACTCCTAGAATCCTAGAATCTGAGACTCCTGGAATCTGAGACTCCTGGAATCCTAGAATCTGAGACTCCCATAATCCTAGAATCTTAGAATCCTACAATCTGAGACCCCTGGAATCCTGCAGTCTTAGAATCTGAGACTCCTAAAATCCTAGCACCTTAGAATCCTACAATCTGAGACTCCCAGAATCCTAGAATCTCAGAATCCTACACTCTGAGACTCCTGGAATTTTATAATCTGAGACTCCTCTAATCCTAGAATCTGAGACTCCTATAATCTTAGCTCTTAAAATCCCACAATCTGAGACTCCTCTAATCCTAGAATCAGAGATTCCCATAATCCTGGAATCTTAGAATCCTACAATCTGAGACTCCTACAGTCCTAGAATCTCAGACTCCTAAAATCCTAGCACCTTAGAATCCTACAATCTGAGACTCCTGGAATCCTAGATCTTAAAATCCTACAACCTGAGACTCCTGGAATCCTACAGTCTGAGACTCCCATAATCCTAGAATCTCAGAATCCTACAATCTGAGGCTCCTGGAATCCTTCAGTTTTAGAATCTGAGACTCCTGGAATCCTAGATCTTAAAATCCTACAATCTGAGACTCCTAGAATCCTAGAATCTGAGACTCCTGGAATCTGAGACTCCTGGAATCCTAGAATCTGAGACTCCCATAATCCTAGAATCTTAGAATCCTACAATCTGAGACCCCTGGAATCCTGCAGTCTTAGAATCTGAGACTCCTAAAATCCTAGCACCTTAGAATCCTACAATCTGAGACTCCCAGAATCCTAGAATCTCAGAATCCTACACTCTGAGACTCCTGGAATTTTATAATCTGAGACTCCTCTAATCCTAGAATCTGAGATTCCCATAATCCTGGAATTTTAGAATCCAACAATCTGAGACTCCTACAGTCCTAGAATCTCAGAATCTGAGACTCCTAAAATCCTAGCACCTTAGAATCTTACAATCTGAGACTCCTAGAATCCTAGATCTTAAAATCCTACAATCTGAGACTCCTCTAATCCTAGAATCTGAGATTCCCATAATCCTAGAATCTCAGAATCCTACCATCTGAGACTCCTGGAATCCTGGAATCTGAGACTCCTGGAATCTCAGACCCAAATAAATCATCTCACAGCTGTTTGGAAGGTAAAAGAAGGACAAAGTTTAGCCATAAATAAAAGGTGTATGAGGTGGGGAAGTCACAAAGATATGGGGGAGGGGAAACAAGACACAAACCAGATAAGCACACAACCAGATTTGATGGCAAATGAGTTTGTCCACCTCGTGGGGTGATGGCCAGGTGGTGAAACAAAGAGCAGCAGGGAACAGGAGTGGTGATGCTGGCAGGCAGGCAAGGAGAGCAAGTGAGAAGAGGAAGTCCCCCTGCCTTTATGGACCTTAGCCAGGAAGGGGGAGTGGGCTAGTGCCCCCTGCTAGTGTTCAGACCCACCCCTGGGGAGAGGTCAAGGGCTCAGGTTCAAGATTGCTCCTCCAGGAGGGTTAACCCTGTGCAAAGGGACATCTCCAACTGGAGCAGGTTGCTCAGAACCCCAAACCAGCTGAGTTGAAGGCAGACCTGCTGAAAGCCTGCAGCAAGAGGAAGGGCTGGATGAGGACAGGACACTCCATCTGCTTTCTATTGCCCCTCTCCCTCTTGCTTGTCTAATGCTGCCTTTTTTTGTCCATGATTCCACTCAGCTCAAGCTGAAAACCTGTGAGGGGAGGCTGTCTGCCTCTCAGCACCCATTTATTAACACAGAAAGAGCTCCAACAATTGCTGGCTTAAAAAGAAAACAAACCACCAAACCCACCCATCCAACCACCTAAGAAACCCAAAGCCTTCAAGTTCAGGACAGCCCAAAAAATAACCAAGCAGAGCAGAAGAGAAAAATCTCCTTCAAAGAGCTCCCTTTGCTGACACACAGAGCAAGGAGGCAATAAATAAGTAAATTCTCAGCACACATAAGCTGATTGTGTAGAAATGCTGGGAGCAAAAATCTGCAGCTGAACAAAGAAGCTGGAGGAGGCTGCTGGAGCACTCAGCAGCACAGCTGGGAGCATGTGTCAGGAGCTACCTCGGGGTGAGAGAAGCTGGTGGTGGTGGGAGGGGAGCAAGGGGGAAGGTGTGAGGGCACAGGAATAGGTATTTGTGAGAGGAAAAGGATGCTGCAATTATGGCAAAGTTCTAGATGTCCTCAGGGCAGTGCTTGCATCAAAGTGGGATGCAGATGGCTGCAAAAGATCTGAGGTCGAAGGCATAGGTCCCACCCTGGGTATCTGAGGTCTTGCCCAAAAGCCTCCTCTCTCCTGTTTTGCTTTGGCATCTCCATCATTAGACACTTGGCTTGGGTGGTTGCAGGCATACCCCTGCTGGTAGCAAGCTTTGGGCCATGGGAAGGCAGCACTGCCTGAGGCTTGGCCAAGAGCAGCCCAGTTACTGCTGCCCTGGGTGGAAGGGCACTGCTGGGGCAAAGTCATAGATTCACAGAGTCACAGAATGGGTTGGGCTGGAAGGGACCCTGAGGACTCATGGAATGGGTTGGGTTAGAAGGGACCCTGAGGACTCATAGAATGGGTTGGGCTGGAAGGGACTCTGAGGACTCATGGAATGGGTTGGGTTAGAAGGGACCCTGAGGACTCATAGAATGGGTTGGGCTGGAAGGGACCCTGAGGACTCACAGAATGGGTTGGGTTAGAAGGGACCCTGAGGACTCACAGAATGGGTTGGGTTAGAAGGGACCCTGAGGACTCATAGAATGGGTTGGGTTAGAAGGGACTCTGAGGACTCATGGAATGGGTTGGGTTAGAAGGGACCCTGAGGACTCATAGAATGGGTTGGGTTGGAAGGGACTCTGAGGACTCATGGAATGAGTTGGGCTGGAAGGGACCCTGAGGACTCACGGAATGGGTTGGGTTAGAAGGGACCCTGAGGACTCATAGAATGGGTTGGGCTGGAAGGGACACCAAGAATCATCCAGTTCCATAGGCAAGGACATCTCCCACCAGCCCAGGTTGCTCAAGGCTTCATCCAACCTGGCCTTGAACACCTCCAGGGAGAGGGCATCCACAGTCTCCCTGGGCAGCCTGTGCCAGGCTCTCCCCATCCTCACTCTGCAGAACTTCTCCCTCATCTCCACTCTCCATCTCCCCTCTCCCAGCTCAGAGCCATTGTCACTCCCAGCCCTTGCCAAAAGTCCCTCCCCATCTCTCCTATAGCCCTTTCAGTGCTGGAAGGTTGTTCTAAGGTCTCCCTGGAGCCTTTAGAGTTCTCCAGGCTGAACAACCCCAACTCTCCCAGCCTGTCCCCACAGTGAAGCTCCTCCATCCCTTCTGATCATTCTCATGGCCTCCTCTGGACCTGCTCCAGCAGTCTGCTGTCCAAGTCAGGCACAAGAACTCACACATCCCACACACCTTAGGCCAGTAACTGGAGCAGGAGGCAGCTGCAGGCTCTTTCCAAGGCTCTTGATTTGTTATCATTCCTTTGCTTTCTCCTGCTTCCAGGAGAATTCACTCCTGCTCTTCAGGAAGGGAAGGAGGGAGATGACTTGCATTAAGTGGCATGGAAATTCCATCTGTGCTGTCTTTAATATTTATCTGCAACATCAGAATAGCTCAGCCTATAAATTGCTTTCTGAAGTGATTTGCAAGGCATTGAAAAGACTTCACAGGGGGACAGAAACTTTTCCTGAGAGGGAGGAGAGCAGGTAGAGCTTATAGGCAAGGAGAAGAGGCAGCTCCAGCCCCTCTGGGATCTGTATCTGTTCCATGCAAGGTGGAGAAGCCCAACTGCTCCATCACCTCTGAACTTGCCCTTCTTAAGTGCAATGCTGATTGCTTTTCTAATACTTCCACAGCAAAACAATCTCTTGTAGAGCAGATGAAAACTTCATCTCAAGGCATCCTGCCTCAAAAGGTCTTCACAGACCCCCACAGGCACACCCAAACCCAGCCTCCAGAACGTGCCCTTCACAGAACCACAGAGTGGCTCAGGTTGGAAGGGACCTCCAAAGCTCATCCAGTCCAACCTCCGCTGCAGTCAGCAGGGACATCCTCAGCTAGGTCTCTTCTCCAGGCTGAACACCCCCAGGTCCCTCAGCCTTTCCCCATAGCAGAGCTGCTCCAACCCCTTGATCATTTCCAAGGCCCTCTTCTGGACCTGCTCCATCAGCTTCATATCCTTCCTGTGCTGAGGGCTCCAGAGCTGGCTGCAGTCATCTTGGGGCATTGCTTTGGCTTTCAAAAGAAGCTGACACAGAGGAGCTGCATAAAGCAAATGCTCCTCTCTCTTCACAGGCTTTTACAGACCTGCTGGTCCAGAACCAGCAGAACTCCACTCCTTGCCCAGGTGCTTTTTGGTGAGTGGCTCAAGCCAGTGTAACTAATCTCAGCTGCTGGTTTTCAGACAAGAGGAATGAAACTGCAGCAAGCCAAAATCAGGTTTTCAGCCAGGATGAATCATTGCAAACCATGAGCAACCACATTGTGTCACAGGGGCTGAAACAATGAGCCTTGCATCTTCCCAGACTAGAAACCAGAGAGGGGAGAAGCATGGGTTTAGGAAGGGCAGGTCCTGTCTCACCAACCTGATCTCCCTTTATGCTCAGGTTCCCTGCCTGGTGAATGTGGGGCAGGCTGTGGATGGAGTCTGCCTGGACTTCAGCAAAGCCTTTGACACTGCTGCCACAACAAGCTCCTGGCACAGCTGGCAGCTCCTGGCTTGGGACAGATTCACTCTGTGCTGGGTCAAGAACTGGCTGGAAGGAAGGGCCCAGAGAGTGGTGGTGAATGGTGCCACATCCAACTGACAGATGGCACCAGTGGTGTGCCCCAGCGATCAGTGCTGGGCACAGTCCTGTTCAATGTCTTTATAGATGATCTGGAGCAGGAGATTGAGTCCAGCAGCAGTGAGTTTGCAGCTGACACCAAGCTAGGAGCAGTGTGGAGCTGTTGGAGGGTAGCAGAGCCCTGCAGAGGGACCTGGCCAGGCTGCATGGGTGGGCAGAGGCCAAGGGGATGAGATTGAACAAGGCCAAGGGCAGGGTTCTACACTTTGGCCACAACAACCCCAAGCAGCACTACAGGCGGGGGCCAGAGTGGCTGAGAGCAGGCAGGCAGAGAGGGAGCTGGGGGTGGTGGGAGAGAGGAGCTGCAGAGGAGGCAGCAGTGCCCAGGTGGGCAGCAGAGCCAATGGCATCCTGGGCTGGCTCAGGAGCAGTGTGGGCAGCAGGACAAGGGAGGTTCTTCTGCCCCTGTACTCAGCACTGCTCAGGACACACCTGGAGTGCTGTGTCCAGTTCTGGCCTCCTGAATCCAAGAGAGATGTTGAGGTGCTGGAAGGTGTTGAGAGAAGGGCAGCAAGGCTGGGGAGGGGCCTGGAGCAGAGCCCTGTGAGGAGAGGCTGAGGGAGCTGGGGGGGTGCAGCCTGCAGCAGAGGAGGCTCAGGGCAGAGCTCATTGCTGTCTGCAGCTGCCTGCAGGGAGGCTGTAGCCAGGTGGGGTTGGGCTCTGCTGCCAGGCAGCCAGCACTGGAACAAGGGGACCCAGCCTGAAGCTGTGGCAGGGCAGGTTGAGGCTGGATGTGAGGAGGAAGTTGTTGTCAGAGAGAGTGATTGGCATTGGAATGGGCTGCCCAGGGAGGTGGTGGAGTGGCTGTGGCTGGAGGTGTTGCAGCCAAGCCTGGCTGGGGCACTTAGTGCCATGGTCTGGTTGGTTGGGCAGGGCTGGGTGCTAGGTTGGGCTGGAGGAGCTTGGAGCTCTCTTCCAACCTGCTTGATTCTATTCTATGAGAAGTGAGTTTTGCCTTGGCCAGTACCAGCATCCAGGGGTGGTTTAGCATCGAGACAAGAACAATGGAGGGGTTTATTTTGCTGATCTGCAGTGAGCAGAGTTCTCCTTTTGTAAAGGGACTGAGTTTAATCACATCTGGCAGGGCTGCTGGCCATAATGTGTCCACATATCCCATTACATTTTCAATTTACATCTATTACTTTGCCCTGGGAAACTTCCCTGCCCTTCTGCCCATTGAATTAAATGGCTTTTATGAAAACAGAGCAGGACATCTCAGTGATCTGGATGCTTGATTTTACCCTGGGAGGCAATTAGTGCTAATAAGTCCTGCAGCCAGTGCTTACCTCTGCCTTGTCTCCAAAGCAGAGTGTATCAAAGACTTCAGGTGGAGAAGTGGGACAAAATGTCACTGCCCAAATCCCTTTCCACCAAACCTGCCAATGCTGGAGAGGAGCTGTGTCAGAGCCAATTTCTGTGTCTTTTAGACCACACAACTTTTCTGCAGCTACTTCCAAGTGCTCTCCTCACACCCCACCTGCAGTCCTGGGGGCAGTTCTGCAGCCCCCAGCACAAGCAGGACATGGAAGTGTTGGAGCCAGTGCAGAGGAGGCCACCAAGATGCTGAGAGGGCTGCAGCAGCTCTGCTCTGAGCACAGGCTGAGAGAGTTGGGGCTGTGCAGCCTGGAGGGGAGAAGGCTTCCAGGAGAGCTTGGAGTGGCCTTGCAGGATCTGAAGGGGGCTGCAGGAGGGCTGGGGAGGGACTACTGAGAAGGTGTGGGAATGGCAGGAGGAGGAGGAGGAATGGATTTGGAGTGTGAGAGGGGAGACTGAAAGTGGATGTTAGGAAGAAGCTGTTTAGAGTGAAGGTGGTGAGAGACTGGCACATTTTGAGGGTGAGGAGACACTGGCACAGACTGAGAGTAGGGAGACACTGGTAGAGGCTGAGGATGGTGAGAGACTGGCACAGGTTGAGGGTGCTGAGACACTGGCACAGGTTTGCCAGGGAGGTTGTGGAGCACAGAAGCACCCAATGTGATCAAAGATCACATTGGGTGCTTCTGTGCTCCACAACCTCCCTGAAGGAGTTCAGGACCAGCCTGGATGAGGCCCTGAGTGACCTCCTCTAGTGGGAGCTGTCCCTGCCTATGGGGGCAGGAACTGGCTGAGCTTTGAGCTCCCTTCCAACCTAAACCATTCTATGACTCTATGAAGAAGGAGAACTCCAAATCCCTGCTGGTTCACCCTGCACCTTGCGACGCAGACAAAAGCCATCCCCAACCTACTTGGGAGCTAAGGATGTTAGTGAGACAAATAATCAAAGCAGAAGGAAGCAGGCAGGCACTCAAAGGCTCAAGAAAAGCAGAGGAAACACATTACAGACCAGATCTGAAAGGAGATGAAGACCTGATCCCCATAATCTCTATCGACCAAAGCATTTCCAATGTGCTCATCACTGGCAGAGGAGGGAGACAAAGGAGAGCATCGTTAATCTCACTGTGCTCTGCCTAAAGGGCTCAGGCAGCCTGCTCTTCTACTGCCTCAGCACAGTGGCCATGGGCAGGAGGACATGTTCATGCTGAACAATATCCAGTCCAGATGTGTGTTTTTTGGTTTTAGGCCATTTGACTTCACAGCTGAGTCCTTCCCAGCCTGCAGCCTGGCAAATAGGGAACAGTAAGGCAAGGAAATAAAGGTGCAAGGAAAGGACTGTCCAAGCAAAGTGAGTCCAGCAGAGCTAGAGAGCTTCTCCTCCCCCTCTGCTCTGCCCTCTTGAGACCACACCTGCAATAGTGTCCAGTCTGGGGCTCCCCAGTTCAAGAGAGACAGGGATCATAGAAGCACAGAATCAAGCAGGTTGGAAGAGAGCTCCAAGCTCCTGCAGCCCAACCTAGCACCCAGCCCTGGCCAACCAACCAGACCATGGCACTAAGTGCCCCAGCCAGGCTTGGCTGCAACACCTCCAGCCACAGCCACTTCACCACCTCCCTGAGCAGCCCATTCCAGTGCCAATCACTCTCTGACAACAACTTCCTCCTCACATCCAGCCTCAACCTGCCCTGGCACAGCTTCAGGCTGTGTCCCCTTCTTCTGGCCCTGGCTGCCTGGCAGCAGAGCCCAACCCCACCTGGCTACAGCCTCCCTGCAGGCAGCTGCAGACAGCAATGAGCTCTGCCCTGAGCCTCCTCTGCTGCAGGCTGCACCCCCCCAGCTCCCTCAGCCTCTCCTCACAGGGCTCTGCTCCAGGCCCCTCCCCAGCCTTGCTGCCCTTCTCCACCTTCCAGCACCCCACTTGGCTACAACCTACCTGTTTCAGAGGCATCTGAAACTGGAGGATCAACTTCTAGCAGCTTAAATCCAGCCAGATTTAACTTAGAATCACAGAATCAGTCAGGGTTGGAAGGGACCACAAGGATCAGGCAGTTCCAACCCCCCTGCCATGCCCAGGGACACCCTACCCTCAATCAGGCTGCCCAGATCCTCCTCCAGCCTGGCCTTGAACTCCTTCAGGGATGCTGCAGCCTCACCTGACGTGTGTGAGCAGCTCAGGAGCAGCTTAGGAGCACCACTGTCCATTGCTCTGTATTTAACAGCTAAAAAGATTCCCCCAGTTTTAATTACTGAAGGACATCTGCTCCAGGGGTGTGTTCATCACCTGCAGTCTCCATAATCTTTGTGGCTCCTAAATGCAATTGCACGCCAGGGACATCAGCAATAAAGCTTTATTGTCATGCAAATGTGAGCAGCAAGAAGAAGAGCAATCAGGAGGCAGAAATACAGCAAGAACAGGTGAATATTTATCAGGGCAATATTGCCCAAAGCTCTCTCTGCAGGATCTTGACTGCTATTTAGTGTTAGGGAATCACAGAATCAGCCAAGATTAGAGACTGGAAAGGAGCTCCAGAGATCCTCGAGTCCAACCCCCCTCTGCCAGAGCAGGAAGGATCACAGAGTGAGAGAATGTTAGGGGCTGGATCTTGAAAGGTCATTCAGTGTACCCCACCCCTGCCAGAGCAGGAAGGGAAGAAAAGAGAGGCAGAAAGTGGATGTGGTCTGCATTTTCTAGCCAGCTAGACAAATGCAGGGGCTGTAGAATGCTGTGTCCAGAGGAGCTTGCTCAGCATTGCACAGCAGGTGTGATGATGTGGAAAACAGCAGCAGAGAAGGTGCATGAGGAGCAGGATTAATGTACTCAGGCCACAGCTTGAGTGCTGTGTCCAGTTGTGGGCTCCTCCATTGCAGAGAGCTGTTGAGGTGCTGGAAGGTGTTGAGAGAAGGGCAGCAAGGCTGGGGAGGGGCCTGGAGCACAGCCCTGTGAGGAGAGGCTGAGGGAGCTGGGGGGGGTGCAGCCTGCAGCAGAGGAGGCTCAGGGCAGAGTTCATTCCCTGTCAGCTCCAGCTCAGTGCTATTAAATCTGACACCAGAGCCACACATCCTCACAGGTGCTGGCTCCAGTCCTGCTGCTGAAACCAATGGTTCCCACTTGGCTGCTTTTAAACCTTCCACTAAGCACAACACACAAATAATAAAACCAGGAACATCACTGGAAGAGTCTCAGAGCCTCTGTGGACCAATTTGCTGCTGGTTTGTTTCCTTTGCACAGTCTGGTTAGGGCAATCAAACAATCTGGGGCTTGTTAATGACCCTGCCTCATCTCTCCTCCCAGTGCTGCAGGCACAAAATGTCACAGTCTCCTGAAGCAGGCTACTCCTCCTTAGCTTTGTGGCTTTACCCTTCCAGGATGGATTTAAAGCCAGTGGCAAGAGAAGCAGAAGAGTTGGACTGGATGATCTTAGAGGTCTTTTCCAACTGAAACCATTCAATGGTTCTCTGACATGGGTTTGAGATCCTGAGTGCTGTGTTTCTGTGTCTCTTCATCCCTGCATTCACCCCAGACAAAGAGCACAGAGCTACAGAGCCCTTAGGAGAGGTAGCAGACTGCTTGTTGGAAGAAGAAGCCCCAAGTGATCTAGGGTAGGATGCCCCTGCTGATGGCAGGGAGGTTGGAACTAGATGATGCTTGTGGTCCCTTCCAACCCTGACTGATTCTATGAAGTGCCTATAAAGGAGCTCTGCAAACCCACAGCAGAGCAGGGTGTGAGACCCAGACCTCCTGATCCTTGGCAGATCACAGGATCACAGCACCACAGAATTCCTTAGCTTCCAAAGCCCTTCAGGCTCCTTGAGTCCAAGCATCAGCCTCACACTGACAGCTCCTTGGCTAACCCAAAGCCCTCAGCACAACATCTCAGCACTGATTGCTGTGCTTGGAGAGGAGCACCAGGAGCAGCCAGGCCAACCTTCAGCCCAGCAGCCTTCAGCACCAGACCATAGCCTCAAGCACCACAGCCACTCTCCCTCTGAACACCTCCAGGGATGGGGACTCCACCACCTCCCTGGGCAGCCTGTGCCAGTGCCTGAGCACCTGCTCAGGGAAGAACTTCCTCCCAACAGCCAACCCAAACCTCCCCTGATGCAGCTTGAGGCCATTGCCTCTTGTGCTAGCATTAGTGACTGGGGAGCAGAGACCAGCCCCAGCCTCACTGCAACCTCCTTTTAGGTAGCTGTAGAGGGCAATGAGGTCCCCTCTCAGCCTCCTCTTCTCCAGACTGAGCACCCCCAGCTCCCTCAGCTGCTCCTCACAGGCCATGTTTGCCAGAGCTCTCCCCAGCCTCATTGCCCTTCTCTGCCCCTGCTCCAGCACCTCAGTGTCCTCCTGGGCTGTGCTGACCCAAACTGGACACAGCAGACAGAGATCTCACAGAATAGAATCATAGAATCATTTCAGGTGGAAAAGCCCTTTCAAAGCATTGAGCCCAACCAACTCTACTGATCCTGGTGCCAGAGCACATCCCACAGCACCACATCTGCCTGGGCAACCCCTGAAAGAGATGCTGGGGTGCAGCAGGAGAAGTGTGGCCAGCAGAGCTAGGGAGGTTCTGCTCCCCCTCTGCTCTGTCCTAGCTGAGACCACAGCTGCAATACTGTGTGCAGTTTTGGGCTCCCCAGTTCAGGAGAGAGGGAACTGCTGGATCTAAACTACAGCACAGGAAACTCCACTTCAACATGAGGAAGAACTTCTTGACTGTAAGGGTCACAGAGCACTGGCACAGGCTGCCCAGAGAGGTTGTGGAGTCTCCTTCTCTGAAGCCTTTCCAGGCCTGTCTGGATGTGTTCCTGTGTGCCCTGCACTGGATTCTATGATCCTGCTCTGGCAGGTTGATGAAGCTGATGAGGGGCCTGGAGCAGAGCCCTGTGAGGAGAGGCTGAGGGAGCTGGGGGGGTGCAGCCTGCAGCAGAGGAGGCTCAGGGCAGAGCTGATTGCTGCCTGCAGCTGCCTGCAGGGAGGCTGTAGCCAGGTGGGGTTGGGCTCTGCTGCCAGGCAGCCAGGGCCAGAACAAGGGGACCCAGGCTGAAGCTGTGCCAGGGCAGTTTGAGGCTGGATGTTGTTAGGAAGTTGTTGTCAGAGAGAGTGATTGGCATTGGAATGGGCTGCCCAGGGAGGTGGTGGAGTGGCTGTGGCTGGAGGTGTTGCAGCCAAGCCTGGCTGGGGCACTTAGTGCCATGGTCTGGTTGGTTGGGCAGGGCTGGGTGCTAGGTTGGGCTGGGTGAGCTTGGAGCTCTCTTCCAACCTGCTTGGTTCTGTGATCTCCAGAGGTCCCTTCCAACCCCTAACATGCTGTGATCCTGTGGTTCTGTGGTCACTGAGGCTTCAAAAGACCTTCAAGACCACTGAGTCCAACCATCAGCCCTGCTCTACCAACCCCACCACTAAGCCACATCCCCAAGCACCACATCTGCAAGGCTGCTAAGCCCCTCCAGGGATGATGACTCCACCACCTCCCTGAGCAGCCTGGGCCAGTACCTGACAACCTTTCCAGCAAATTAACTTTTCCTCATGTCCAGCCTGAGTGTTCCCTGGTGCAGCTTGAGGCCATTCCCTCTTGGTCTGTCCCTATCATGCTCAGGACTTGGGTCTCATGGGGCCAAGCTTCCTGGTCCAGTGGAAGCAGAGGGATTATTTTTGGGAAGCCTTTTATCTGTTGCTCACTCAAGGATGGCAGCAGGAAACCAGGCAGAAGTGTAGGTGTGCTCAGTGCCCTGAAGCTATCACTTTGTTACTGCAGGCAGAGAAAAAGTTCTCAGGAGAAGGGAATTGTGACTGCAGGTTGAAGTTCACCTTCAGGCTGTGTTGGTTTGTCCTCTCTTTTCAAAGGAAGGCTCCTGGGGACAGCTAAAATCCTTTCTTAGACCAACAACCTTCTTTTTCAGCCTTTCCTTGGACAATGGGGCTGATGCTGTGCTGCTGTGAAGCAACCTTGTGCAAAGCAGACAAGAGGCTTCCTCCCCCTGCCTCTGACTTCCTCCTAATGTGGCTTCAAGAGCAAAAATGCCTGAGCAGAGAAGAAAGGAGGAAACAAGATAAACTTCCTAATCCCACTTCAAAGGCTGCGTGGGAACAGCAGCCTGAATAGATGCATTGAACTGTTTGCTGTGCCCTATCTGTGTGCCATGGGCTGCAGAGGCAGCAGAGCTGCAGCCTGTCCCCCCTGCCAGAGGCTTTCTGGGAAGTGGCCTTGCTCATGGGATTCTTTCTTCATCTCCTGACAATCTTTAGTCCCCCTGCTGAGAGGAGAATCCTCTCTCTGCTCTTTAACCTCTAAGCTGCTGTGGGCCCAACCAAAGCTCATGAGGAACACCATAGCTGGTGGCTTCCTAAAGGATGCCAGGCAAGGTGCCAGGGCAGGGTAGAGACCTGGGTCTGGAGATGGCTCATGTCTGCCCCTGGCTTTAGATTCATTCCCCCAGTTCACACTGCACCAGAGAACACACAGCCACAGAATGCACTGGGTTGGAAAGGGAGCCTCAAAGCTCATCTTGTCCTACCCCCCTGCAATCAGCAGGGACAGCCCCAACCAGGTCAGGTTGCTCAGGGCCCCATCAAGCAGGATGTTGAATCTCTCCAGGTGTGGAGCCTCCACCACTTCCCTGGGCAACCTGCTCCAGTGTTCCACCACCCTCATTGTGCACAACTTCCTCCTGATGCCCAGCCTCAACCTCCCTTGCTCTGCTTTCAAACCATCACTCCTTGTGCTATCACTACAGGCCCTTCTAAAGTGTCAGGAAGAAGTTGTTCAGCATGAGGGTGGTGAGAGGCTGGAATGGGTTGCCCAGGGAAGGATGGAAACCTCATCCCTGGAGGTGTTTGAGGCCAGGCTGGCTGAAGCTGTGGGCAGCCTGGTCTAGGGTGGGGTGTCCCTGGGCATGGCAGGGGGGTTGGAACTGCCTGCTCCTTGTGGTCCCTTCCAACCCTGCCTGATTCTGTGGTTCTCTGATTCTATGACTTGTAAGCTCCCTTCAGGTACTGCAAGACAGCTCTAAGGTCTCCATGGAGCCTCCTCATATCCAGGCTGAACAACCTCAGCTCTCAACCTGTCTTCATAGCAGAGGTGCTCCAGACTCTGACCTGCTCTGCACCCTTTCCATCAAACCAAAGCCATCCTTGTGTTGAGGACTCCACAGCTGGACACAGCCCTGAAGGTGAGGTCTCAGCAGAGCAGAGCAGAGGGGAAGGATCCTCTCTCTCCATCTCTGGCTATGCTGCTGTGGATGCAGCCCAAGCTCCCCATTGACCTTCTGGGCTGCCAATGGAGTTGATGTTAGGAAGAAGTTCTTTCAGTGATGGTGGTGAGAGAGTGGCACAGGTTGAGGGTGGGGAGAGACTGGCACAGGTTTGCCAGGGAGGTTGTGGAGCACAGAAGCACAGAATGTGTGTGTGTCTCTTTTAGACCACACAACTTTTCTGCAGCTACTTCCAAGTGCTCTCCTCACACCCCACCTGCAGTCCTGGGGGCAGTTCTGCAGCCCCCAGCACAAGCAGGACATGGAAGTGTTGGAGCCAGCCCAGAGGAGGCCACCAAGATGCTGAGAGGGCTGCAGCAGCTCTGCTCTGAGCACAGGCTGAGAGAGTTGGGGCTGTGCAGCCTGCAGAGGAGAAGGCTTCCAGGAGAGCTTGGAGTGGCCTTGCAGGATCTGAAGGAGGCTGCAGGAGGGCTGGGGAGGGACTATTGAGAAGGTGTTGGAATGGCAGGAGGAGGAGGAATGGGTTTGGAGTGTGAGAGGGGAGATTGGAAGTGGATGTTAGGAAGAAGTTGTTTGCAGTGAGGGTGGTGAGAGAGTGGCAGAGGTTGAGGGTGGTGAGAGACTGGCACAGATTGAGGGTGGTGAGAGCCTGGCACAGGTTTGCCAGGGAGGTTGTGGAGCACAGAAGCACCCAATGTGATCAAAGATCAAAGATCACATTGGGTGCTTCTGTGCTCCACAACCTCCCTGGAGATGTTCAGGACCAGGCTGGATGAGGCCTTGAGCAACCTGTTCTAATGGGACCTGTCCCTGCCTATGGCACAGGAGGGTTGGAACTGGCTGAGCTTTGAGCTCCCTTCCAACCTAAACCCATTCTATGAGTCTATGATTTTCCATTTCACCCTGGAAGACCCCAGAGGAGCGAGCTGGGAGTAGCAGCTGCTCTGAGTACAATGTCACTAAAAGCTTTTGAAGAGACATGGAAAGAGATTTATATTTCAGTGTCTGACAGAGATAAGAAAGGATGTGTCTGCTAGAAAGTTGCTTCCACCATGCCTTCATTTAAGCTGTGGGAAAAAAATGATGCATTCCAAAGATCCCAAAGCAATGAAAAGTAGCCAGAGGAGGAGGTTGAGTACTGCCAGCTTGATGTTCCCAACGAGACTGGTCAAAGATTATCCATCAAAATGATTTGGTTTGTGAGAAGAGGGGATGTGGAGATGCTGGAGAGTGTCCAGAGCAGGGCCAGGAGGATGCTCAGAGGCTGCAGCAGCTCTGCTGTGAGCACAGCCTGAAAGAGTTGGGGCTGTGCAGGCTGGAGCAGAGGAGGCTCCCAGAGGACCTTCTGGTGGCCTGCCAGCATCTGAAGGGGGCTACAAAAGAGCTGGGGAGGGACTTTTGAGGGTGTGAGGGAGTGGCAGGAGTGGGGGGAATGGAGCAAAGGTGGAGGTGGGGAGAGTGAGGCTGGAGGTGAGGAGGAAGTTGTTGAGCAGGAGAGTGGTGAGAGGCTGGAATGGGTTGCCCAGGGAGGGGGTTGAGGCCCCATGGCTGGAGGTGTTTGAGGCCAGGCTGGCTGAGGCTGTGTGCAGCCTGCTCTAGGGCAGGGTGTCCCTGGCCATGGCAGGGGGGTTGGAACTGGCTGCTCCTTGTGCTCCCTTCCAACCCTGCCTGATTCTGTGCTTCTATGACTTGTAAGCTCCCTTCATGTACTGCAAGACAGCTCTAAGGTCTCCCTGGGAGCCTCCTCATATCCAGGCTGAACAACCTCATCTCTCAACCTGTCCTCATAGCAGAGGTGCTCCAGACTCTGACCACAGAATCATTCTGATTCTATGATTTTATGATTCTACAATTCTGTGGTTTCTGCTAATAAAAAAAAAAAAAAAGGCTGACAAAATGTGAGCTGTGCCCCACAAAGGTTTCTTCTGGAGAACAAAAAGCCATTTGTTGGCTGAGGAATTGTGCTTGGGGGCCAAGAAGCTGCTGAAGTTTTGATGAGGGATCAATATTTTCAGGGAATAAACCATAACAGACACACATCAACCAAAGAAAAAGAGAGAAACCAATCCAAAGCTAACCCAAAAGGCATCAAAAAAGCTCAGGGCTGATGTAGGAGAAGAACAGGTGAAGGGCAAGATAAAACACAGAGAAAGACAGAACTATCCACAAGTTCCAGGTGAGTTCTTCCCACAAGGGAGTGATTTACCAGAGAGCAGTGAGAGGAATCAATCTGGCAAGTGGGCAGGGACTTGACCTTCCCTGCACTCTCCCTTGCTCTGCACTAACTAAACCTCCTCTGCCTCCCACCTCGGTGACCACAGTGACCTCTGAAACCTCACAGAGCAGCCACACCAGAAGGATCTCCTCTCCTCCCACTGTAGAATCCTAGAATGAAGCAGGCTGGAAGAGAGCTCCAAGCTCAGCCAGCCCAACCTAGCACCCAGCCCTGCCCAACCAACCAGACCATGGCACTAAGTGCCCCAGCCAGGATTGGCTGCAACACCTTCAGGGATGGTGACTCCACCACCTCCCTGGGCAGCCCATTCCAATGACATCTTCTCTTCACAAGGACATAGATGCTTGGGCCAGAACCTTGCCTTGGCTAGAGCCAGAACCTTGCCATAGCTAGGGCCAGAACCTTGCCTTGGTTAGGGCCAGAACCTTGCCTTGGCTAGAGCCAGAACCTTGCCTTGGTTAGGGCCAGAACCTTGGCTTGGTTAGGGCCAGAATCTTGTCATGGTTAGGGCCAGAACCTTGCCTTGGTTAGGGCCAGAACCTTGCCTTGGCTAGAGCCAGAACCTTGCCTTGGTTAGGGCCAGAACCTTGGCTTGGTTAGGGCCAGAATCTTGTCATGGTTAGGGCCAGAACCTTGCCTTGGTTAGGGCCAGAACCTTGCCTTGGTTAGGGCCAGAACCTTGGCTTGGTTAGGGACAGAACCTTGGCTTGGTTAGGGACAGAACCTTGCCTTGGCTAGAGCCAGAACCTTGCCATACCTAGGGCCAGAACCTTGGCTTGGTTAGGGCCAGAATCTTGTCATGGTTAGGGCCAGAACCTTGCCTTGGTTAGGGCTAGAACCTTGCCATACCTAGGGCCAGAACCTTGTCTTGGCTAGAGCCAGAACCTTGCCATACCTAGGGCCAGGACCTTGGCTTGGCTAGGGCCAGAATCCTGCCTTGGCTAGAGCCAGAATCCAGCTCCTCACCTTCTCAGGTGACCAGCAAAGATGGGTTCTGCAGCAGAGGTGGGGGTCTAGATTCATGTCACATAACAGGGGCTGGGAAGTGCTGGAGAGAGCCCAACAGAGAGCCAGGAGGATGCTGAGGGTCCTGGAGCATCTCTGTGAGGAGGAAAGGCTAAGAGCCCTGGGGCTGGTGAGCCTGGAAAAGCAGGCCCAGAGGGGATCTGAGCAATGCATATCAATATCTAAAGGGTGAAGGTTATGGGATGGGACTGGGCTCTGTTCAGTGGTGCCCAGTGACTGAACAAGGGCACCTCTAGGTACAAATTAGAACTCAGGAGGTTTCACTTGAACTCAAGAGGAAAAATCTTTCCTGTGAGAGTGCTGGAGCCCTGGAGCAGGCTGCCCAGAGAGGTTGTAGAGTTCCCTTCTCTAGAGACTTTCCAAACCTGCCTGGCCACATTCCTGTGCAACCTGAGGGAGGTGTACTTGTGTTAGTAGCAACTGTGGACTCAGTCATCTCCAAAGGTCCTTTCCAGCTCTGTGATGATGAGAGGAGCTCAGTCATGATGAGAGGACTCTCACCAGGGGCTATTTTGCATCCTCTTCAGGTGTTACAGTGTCACAGTATCACCAAGGTTGGAAGAGACCTCACAGATCATCAAGTCCAACCCTTTACCACAGTGCCCAAGGCCAGACCATGGCACCAAGTGCAACATCCAACCTTGCCTTGAACTGCCCCAGGGACGACGACTCCACCACCTCCCCGGGCAGCCCATTCCAGTGGCCAATGACTCTCTCAGGGAAGAACTTTCTCCTCACCTCCAGCCTAAATCTCCCCTGGCACAGCTTGAGGCTGTGTCCTCTCGTTCTGGTGCTGGCCACCTGAGAGAAGAGAGCAAGCTCCCCCTGGCCACAACCACCCTTCAGGTAGTTGTAGACAGCAATAAGGTCTGCCCTGAGCCTCCTCTTCTCCAGGCTAAACAACCCCAACTTTTAAGCAAAGTTAAGCTGAGATCTGCCTGATGTGTCACAGTTTGGCCTTTGTGTGATGCCAAATGGCCTGAAGTAAACTTTGCTGAGCATGCTGGAGGCTAAAATCCTCCAGCCTAGGTGATCAGCACCACACTGACACCAGCCAGCAACCATCGCACTGCAGCTGCATTCCTGACTGATGAGCGGCAGCTAAGGGGCTATGGGGAAGGCAATCAAGGCTGCTGGTGAGGCTTTATCGCTGGTATTGCAGCACCACCTACATGTCCCTGCCACTGAGCACAACTCTGTGCCATCAGGCCCTGAGGAAAGCACAAGAGGTGTGCTGGAGCTCAGGGTTAAAACCCTGAGTGCAGATGTGTGCTGAGGCAGAGAGTCATGGAACTGTTTGGCTTGGAGAAGCTCTCCAAGCTCATCCAGTCCAACCCTCAACCCAACCCCACCATGGCCACTGAACCATGTCCCAAAATGCCATGGCCACAGGTTTCTTGAACCCTTCCAGGGATGGGGACTCCATCACCTCCCTGGGCAGCCTGTGCCAATCTCTGACCACTCTTGCAGCAAAGAAATCACAGAATCAAGCAGGTTGGAAGAGACCTCCAAGCTCAGCCAGTCTAACCTAGCATCCAGCCCTAGCCAATCAACCAGGCCATGGTTAAAACTCTCCTGGTCATGGGAGGTCAAAGAGAGGGTTGGGATGCAGCTGTCCAGGATGGGATGAGAAGCTTTAATCCTCCACCCCAGCAGGGCATCCAGGCAGCACATTTGGTGTCCTTTCAGCTTTCTGCTGTTATGCTGTCAGAGACTGCATAGGATTTGAAGGGACCCTCAAAGGTCATCTTAGAATCATAGAATCATAGAATTAAGCATGTTGCAAGAGAGCTCCAAGAGCATCCAATCCAACCTAGCACCCAGCCCTGGCCAATCAGCCAGACCATGGCACTAAGTGCCCCAGCCAGGCTTTTCTTGAACACCTCTGTGCTCCAGGCCCCTCCCCAGCCTTGCTGCCCTTCTCTCAACACCTTCCAGCACCTCAACATCTCTCTTGGATTGAGGAGCCCACAACTGGACACAGCACTCAAGGGGTGGCAAAAGAAACACCCTGAAAGTTGAAGACAGTGAGAGATGTGGCAGCATTAGGGAGGAAAGACCTGCAACTGAGAGCATGGAGAAATCGTTGACCACAGAATCATAGAATCAAGCAGGTTGGAAGAGACCTCCACCATCATCCAGTCCAACCTAGCACCCAGCCCTATCCAATCAACTAGACCATGGCACCGAGTGCCTCATCCAGTCTATTTGGCCATGGATAGGGCATCCAGCAGTGCCTCATTGTCTCTTTCTCTGGAAAGAGAAAGCCCTTAAAGGACAACGATGGATCAAGCTGTGCTCTGAGAGCAAGCAGTGTTCAGCACAAAGCAGAGCCTAGCTCAAAGGAGAAGCCTCTGCCCTTGCCTGGGAGATATTCATCTTCAGCTAATGAGCTGAAGACACCCAAAACAAAGGCAAACAAATGCAGCTAATGGCCTCAAGCTACAGCCTGTGGTGAGACACTTTGTACCTGCACTCCCAGTCTGTGACAGATGGAGCTGAAAGTGTAAGCAGTTCACTACAGCTTCAAGCATGGGTCCCAGAGTTAAGTTTTCTCTCCAGCCAGCCTGCAGGTTGAAAGCTTTTTCATAGCTTCTCCTTCAGCTGTGCTCTCCCTGAGCGTTGGTTTGGTTATCATCATCATCACCATCATCATTAATATCACCATCATCATCATCATCATCATCATCATCATCATCATCAATTTGCTTATTATTGTTTTGCTTTTTTAATTATTATTATTATTATTATTGTTATTATTATTATTATTTATTGTGTTGTTTATATGAGCAAAATCCCAGCTGGAACTGAGCTGTAACTCCCTGACTGCAGGATGCTGTGCTGGGTGATAAATTGCAACAGGAAGGACATGAATAAATGGCTGAGATTGTCCAGTTCCAAGAGGAAGAAGGAGGAACTTGGTCAGGCCACAGCTGAGTGCTGTGTTCAGTTCTGGGCTTCTCAATTGAAGAAAGATGTTGAGGTGCTGGAAGGTGTTGAGAGAAGGGCAGCAAGGCTGGGGAGGGGCCTGGAGCAGAGCCCTGTGAGGAGAGGCTGAGGGAGCTGGGGGGGTGCAGCCTGCAGCAGAGGAGGCTCAGGGCAGAGCTGATTGCTGCCTGCAGCTGCCTGCAGGGAGGCTGTAGCCAGGTGGGGTTGGGCTCTGCTGCCAGGCAGCCAGGGCCAGAAGAAGGGGACACAGCCTGAAGCTGTGCCAAGGCAGGTCTAGGCTGGATGCTGTTAGGAAGTTCCTGGCAGAGAGAGTGATTGGCATTGGAATGGGCTGCCCAGGGAGGTGGTGGAGTGGCTGTGGCTGGAGGTGTTGCAGCCAAGCCTGGCTGGGGCACTTAGTGCCATGGTCTGGTTGGTTGGGCAGGGCTGGGTGCTAGGCTGGGCTGGCTGAGCTTGGAGCTCTCTTCCAGCCTGCTTGGTTCTATGATTCTATGGTTCAGCTTTGGGCAGGGCAGAGCTATCAGGTGGGATGATAGTTTCTCCTCAAGGCTTTTTCCCACATTAATACAGCACAAGATTAGGGCATGAAAACCCTAAAGCAAATCACTGCTCTGCCCTGGGAAGAACAGGGGCTTGAGCTAAACTCTGTTACTGCAGGTGAAAAATAAAGCATTTAAATGATCTCACTGCTCCAAGTCACTAAACAGCTCCTTCCCTAAACCCATCTGGACCTATTAAAGATGACACTCCAAGGCCACTGGTCTCAAATCTGCCATCAGATGCTTCCCTACAGCCATTATGACTCTGACTCAAAACCTTCTCCCAGACCTGCTGAAACTGATTTTATTGCCAGTGTGACCTATTACCAAGCAGTTTGCAACTGAGGGTTCAGCAGCTGACAGTGCTGCTTGCTCCACACAGCCTAGAGCCAGAGAATAGTAGGGGGTGGAATTGGCCTCTGGAGATCATCCAGTCCAAGTAGGGTCACACAGAAGCACCCTCAGATGGGTTTGGAAAGTCTCCAGAGGAGGAGACTCCACAACCCCTCTGGGCAGCCTGCTCCAGGGCTCCAGCACCCTCATACCAAATGAGCTATCCCTCATGTCACAAGGTGGAACCTCCTGGGTCCCATTTTCCTGTCCCTTGTCCTGTCATAGAACAGCTGGGGACTGAGTGGCTGGAAAGCAGCCAGGAGGAAAGGGAGCTGGGGGTACTGATAGTAGGCTGCAGAGGAGGCAGCAGTGTGCCCAGGTGGGCAGCAGAGCCAATGGCATCCTGGGCTGGCTCAGGAGCAGTGTGGGCAGCAGGACAAGGGAGGTTCTTGTGCCCCTGTGCTCAGCACTGCTCAGGCCACCCCTGCAGTGCTGTGTCCAGTTCTGGGCTCCTGAATTGCAGAGAGCTGTTGAGGTGCTGGAAGGTGTTTGGAGAAGGGCAGCAAGGCTGGGGAGGGGCCTGGAGCACAGCCCTGTGAGGAGAGGCTGAGGGAGCTGGGGGGGTGCAGCCTGCAGCAGAGGAGGCTCAGGGCAGAGCTGATTGCTGCCTGCAGCTGCCTGCAGGGAGGCTGTAGCCAGGTGGGGTTGGGCTCTGCTGCCAGGCAACCAGCAATAGAACAAGGGGACAGAGCCTCAAGCTGTGGCAGGGCAGGTCTAGGCTGGATGTTGTTAGGAAGTTGTCAAAGATAGTGATTGGCATTGGAATGGGCTGCCCAGGGAGGTGGTGGAGGCACTGTCCCTGGAGGTCTTCAAGAAAAGCCTGGCTGGGGCACTTAGTGCCATGGTCTGATTGACTGGACAGGGCTGGGTGCTAGGTTGGACTGGATGATCTTGGAGGTCTCTTCCAACCTGCTTGATTCTATGATTCTATGGTTCTAAGAGCACTGCAGAGAGCCTGACCCCTTCTTCTTGACATTCACCCCTCAGATATATGTAAGCATTGCCCAGATCCTCTCTGGGGCTGCTCATCCCCAGGTTAAGCAGCCCCAGGGCTCTCAGCCTTTCCTCCTCACACACATCTCCATCAGAGGAACTGCTTTCCCCTTGCTCTCTCTGGCACAAGGTAGGCAGGATCAGATCTGACCTGGTGAAGTCTCCTGTAGCTAATTACTAACCAGAGGAGCCCACTGAGGACCTTTAAAGGGCTCTGCCACACAGGTGAGACAGAGCTGGCACAGGGTGGCAATCCTGCAAGGAGCCCAAACAGAGAGGACAGGACAGCCCCTGCAGATAGGTCACCTAAATCCATGTGCTTGTTTAGAGTGGGACTGGGCCAGACCTCCTCACCTGCTCTGCACAGCCCCTGGGCTTTGGTTTGAAGCTGCTCTGAAGCAGATAGAAGATGGCAAGTTTGGAGACACTCCAGTGGCACCACCATTCCTCCACCTGCCCAGGCTCTCCCAGTGCCATCTGTTTTCAGTCTGAACAAGCAGCCTGAGGGGAAAGAGGATTCACCCTGCTCACAGTGGGTGTGTGAGATGTGATGAAAACCAATAACCCCCCCCCAGGGAACTGCAAGCACTGGCGCTGGCGAAGGCATCCTTTGAGAGAGACCTTCACAGCAGCAGCTAAAGAGAGAGATGTGAGATCCTTCCTCAGCTTTAACGTTTGTAATCTGAAATGATGCTGCTGCAGAGAGCCTGATTGACCTGCCTGGAAGGGAGCATTATCCTTTTCCAGTGCCTTTCAGCAGCACCTGAGACGAAGCAAGGAGCAACCAACGCCGCTGCATGGGAAGCCTTAAATTGTCTCTCCAGTTTAAAGCACCCCAGGAAAAGGAGCAGGCTTTGAAATTCCACTGCTGCAAAGAGATTGCTTTCTTTCCTTAACCCTCCCCAAAGATAATCTGGATAATAGATAGACACATCTATTTTTATAAGGCTACAAAGTCATCCAGTTTCATTTCCTACTCATTTCCAAAGGGGGGTGGGGGGAAGGGGAAAAATATTTATATATATATATGTTTTTAAATGGAAAATTATCCCTTTTGAATGGGATCTGGATTAAAAAAAAGCCAGTTCAGCTCCTTCAGAAATAATCAAAGCCATATTATTGTCAACTCCTTTCAAGAGAGCCATTTCTACAGCAATTTGGGAGGGATATCCTTTAGCCCTGCCTTGGTGCAAAGCCTTTCTTTCTGGTGCTCCAAAGCAAGAGTCCTGTGAGTTATGTTGCTGCTTGCCTGAGTGTTTTATGAGATCAGTGCCCAGCCCTCTGCATGCTGCAACGTTTGAGTTGAATCATTTCTGCTCAGCACTGTGTAATGTCTTCCCCAACCAACCTCAGCTCCTGATGAAGCTGTCGTAAATCATGGGCTGGGCTATTACCCAGGGCCTGTTCATAAGCTGCTTCAACCACTCTACACCAAGCAGAGCCTACAAATTAACTTTAGCTCTTCCTCTCTGCTTTCTGAGGCACTCCTCTTCCCCTAGCAGCATAGAATGCAGAGAAGTGAAGACATCTTAGCTCCCTGTGGATGAGAGATGCTTGAGGAACAAGGCTAAGAGTGATGGTTATGGAGCACAGAATCACCCAATATGATCAAAGATCTTTGATCACATTCGGTGATTCTGTGCTCCACAACCTCCCTGGAGGTGTTCAGGACAAGGCTAAGAGTGATGGTGGTGAAACACTGGCACAGGTTGCCCAGGGAAGGTGTTCAGGACCAGGCTGGATGAGGTTTTGAGTGACCTGTTCTAGTGAAGGTGTTCAGGACAAGGCTAAGAGTGATGGTGGTGAGACACTGGAAAGGGTTGCCCAGGGAGGTTGTGGAGCACAGAATCACTGAATGTGATCAAAGATCTTTGATCATATTGGGTGATTCTGTGCTCCATAACATCCCTGGAGGTGTTCAGGACAAGGCTAAGAGTCATGGTGGGTGGTGGTGAAACAATGGCACAGGTTGAGGGTGGTGAGACACTGGCACAGGTTGCCCAAGGAGGTTGTGGAGCACAGAATCACTGAATGTGATCAAAGATCTTTGATCATATTGGGTGATTCTGTGCTCCATAACCTCCCTGGAGATGTTCAGGACAAGAATAAAAGTGATGGTGGTGAAACACTGGCACAGGTTGCCCAGGGAGGTGTTCAGAACCAGGCTGGATGAGGTTTTGAGTGACCTGTTCTAGTGAAGGTGTTCAGGACAAGGCTAAGAGTGATGGTGGTGAAACACTGGCACAGGTTGCCCAAGGAGGTTGTGGAGCACAGAATCACTGAATGTGATCAAAGATCTTTGATCATATTGGGTGGTTCTGTGCTCCATAACATCCCTGGAGGTGTTCAGGACAAGGCTAAGAGTGATGGTGGTGAAACACTGGCACAGGTTGCCCAGGGAAGGTGTTCAGGACCAGGCTGGATGAGGTTTTGAGTGACCTGTTCTAGTGAAGGTGTTCAGGACAAGGCTAAGAGTGATGGTGGTTGAAATGCTGGCATAGGTTGAGGGTGGTGAGACCCTGGCACAGCTTGCCCAGGGAGGTTGTGGAGCACAGAAGCACAGGTTGAGGGTGGTGAGACCCTGGCACAGATTTGCCAGGGAGGTTGTGGAGCACAGAAGCACCCAATGTGATCAAAGATCACATTGGGTGCTTCTGTGCTCCACAACCTCCCTAGAGGTGCTCAGGACCAGATTGGGTGAGGCCTTGAGCAACCTGTTCTAGTGGGAGGAGTCCCTGCCTATGGCAGGGAATTGGAACTGGCTGAGCTTTGAGCTCCCTTCCAACCTAAACCATTTTATGATTCTAAGAGAGTGAAAGCTGTGGTAGGTCTCTGTGCTGTGGCTGGTGATGGATCCAGCATCCACAGAATCACAGAATGCCAGGTTGGAAGGGACCCTGAAGACTCATAGAATGGGTTGGGTTGGAAGGGACCCTGAGGACTCATAGAATGGGTTGGGTTGGAAGGGACCCTGAGGACTCATAGAATGGGTTGGGTTGGAAGGGACCCTGAGGACTCATAGAATGGGTTGGGTTGGAAGGGACCCTGAGGACTCATAGAATGGGTTGGGTTAGAAGGGACCCTGAGGACTCAGAATGAGTTGGGTTAGAAGGGACCCTGAGGACTCATAGAATGGGTTGGGTTAGAAGGGACCCTGAGGACTCATAGAATGGGTTGGGTTAGAAGGGACTCTGAGGCCTCATAGAATGGGTTGGGCTGGAAGGGACCCTGAGGACTCAGAATGAGTTGGGTTGGAAGGGACCCTGAGGACTCATAGAATGGGTTGGGCTGGAAGGGACCCTGAGGACTCAGAATGAGTTGGGTTAGAAGGGACCCTGAGGACTCATAGAATGGGTTGGGTTAGAAGGGACCCTGAGGACTCATAGAATGGGTTGTGTTAGAAGGGACTCTGAGGCCTCATAGAATGGGTTGGGCTGGAAGGGACCCTGAGGACTCAGAATGAGTTGGGTTGGAAGGGACTCTGAGGACTCATAGAATGGGTTGGGTTAGAAGGGATCCTGAGGACTCATAGAATGGGTTGGGCTGGAAGGGACACCAAGAATCATCCAGTTCCATAGGCAGGGACATCTCCCACCAGCCCAGGCTGCTCAAGTCTTCATCCAACCTGGCCTTAAACACCTCCAAGGAGGGGACATCCACAGCCTCCCTGGGCAGCCTGTGCCAGTGTCTCCCCACCCTCACTCTAAACAATTTGTTCCTAATGCCCAGTCTCAATCTTCACTCCTCAAGCTTCAGGGAACACCTGGTTCAACCTTCCAGACCTGACCTGGAAAACTCAGCTGCTTGACAAACTATTAATGACTGCCATGCCACGAAGGAGGAGTCCTCCACAACCTCCTCAGCTTTCCTTCTCCTCCTTCCAGCCTCCTTCTCCCACGATGCCTGCAAAGCTCAGCAGAGGCTCAGTGCTAAGCAGTGTGGAAGTCCCAGTCCTCAGCACCTGAGCTGTGGCCAAGCAGAAGAGCAAAAAAGAGCCTCCAGATGACCAAATCATTTGTTCCACGTGCCCCAACGTCTTTAAAGGGCCTAATTCCTCCCATCCCTTTCTCTGCTCAGGAATAGCAGCTGTCAATCAGCATTAGCATGATGCTGGCTGCCAAGAAGCAGCAGTCTGGGCGATGAACAAGCTCCCCCATCTCTGAGGTGCTCTGAGCTGTCACAGGGAAGCTGAGGGCTGTGGTGTGACAGCAGTGCTGCTATTGCTAGGCAGAGCTAAGCCCAGTGGCTCTGGCTGGGCCATGCCCTGGGTGGCTCAGCTGCCATTACTGCAATCTTGTCAAGACGCCGTCAGGAGGAGGGAGCTGTTCTGCTTTGCTCTCCTCAGCCTCCTTGGCAGAGCTGGAAGGAAAAGTTCCCTTTTCCCTGGAGGAAAAACCTCTGGGGTAGCAGCCTCATCTTCCTGGAGAGCCTGTCTTGCAGAATCCCTGCTGTTTGCATGACTCCTTCTCATGAGAAGTGTTTCTCATCTCTGTTTTTCTGAAGCACAGGGGAACTCTCAACCCCCTCTTCCCCCTCCCCCCCCACCCTCCCCAATCTTCCTGACAGATTTGTTTTCCCAGAGCTGTCTCCTTACACATTTGCAGGTCTCTAGCAGCAGTTTACAGAGGATGCCAGACCTTCTGCTTTGCAGGTTGCTGCTAAAGAAAAAGCCAACAGAACCATGGAATAGAATTGTAGCATCATAGGTTGGTTTGGGCTGGGAAAGACCTCTGAGGTCACTGAATCCAACAGTCAGCCTAAGAACATCAGGGCCATGAACCCATGTGCCCAGGGGCCATGTGCACACACCTCTTGAACACCTCCAGGGATGGTGACTCAGTCCTTAACCAAACACTGCCAAGTCATTGACTAAACCATTTCCCTAAGCACCACATAGAACCATAGAACCATAGAATCAAGCAGGTTGCATCGTAGATGCATTAGAATAGAAGAATAGAATAGGATAGAATAGAATAGAATAGAATAGAATAGAATAGAATAGAATAGAATAGAATAGAATAGAATAGAATAGAATAGAATAGAATAGAATAGAATGAAGCAGGTTGGAAGAGAGCTCCAAGCTCAGCCAGCCCAACCTAGCACCCAGCCCTGCCCAACCAACCAGACCATGGCACTCAGTGCCCCAGCCAGGCTTGGCTGCAACACCTCCAGCCACAGCCACTCCATCACCTCCCTGGGCAGCCCATTCCAATGCCAATCACTCTCTCTGACAACAACTTCCTCACATCCAGCCTCAACCTGCCCTGCCACAGCTTCAGGCTGTGTCCTCTTCTTCTGTCCCTGGCTGCCTGGCAGCAGAGCCCAACCCCACCTGGCTACAGCCTCCCTTCAAGTGGTTGTAGACAGCAATGAGCTCTGCCCTGAGCCTCCTACATCTACACAACTTTTCAGTACCTCCAGAGGTGGTGACTCCATCACCCCTCTGGACAGCCACTTCCAGCCCCTGTCCTCTCTTGTAAAAACATTGGTCCTAATTTCCAACCTCTCCTGGCACAATTTCAGGCAATTTCCTCTCATTCTATCACCTGATAGTACAGAGAAGAGCCCAACCCCAGCTCACTGCAACCTCCTTTTAGGCAGCTGTAGAGAGCAATGAAGTCTTCCTTCAGCCTCCTCTTCTTCAGGCTAAGCAACTCCAGTTCCTTCAGCTGCTCCTCACCTGCCATGTTCTGCAGACCCTTCCCCTGGACCTGCTTCAGCTCCTCAATGTCTTTCTTGGAGTGAGAGGTCCAGAACTGAAGTCAGGTTTCAAGGTGTGATCTCACCAGTGCCCAGTAGATGTGCACAATCCCTTCCCTGATCCTTCTGGCCACACAATTGCTGATCCAGGCTTGGATGCTCCCTTCCTGGAGATGTCCAAAGCTAGGTTAGGTGAGGCCTGTTCTAGTGGGAGGTGTCCCTGCTCATGGCAGGGAGTTGGAATTGGATGAGCTCTGAGGTCCCTTCCAACCTAAACCATTCTATGATTCTATGCTGTTGGCCTTGTCCTCCTCAGCTCACTGCTGGCTCATGCTCAGACAACTGTCAACCAGCACCCTCAGGTCCTTTTTCTCCAGGCAACTTTCCAGCCACTCTGCTCCAAGCCTCCCATTGGGCATGAGCCACCTGAACTGCAAGAGAACTGAGATGCTTCCTAAGCAGTGGCCACTGATTTGGCTTGATTCCCTCTGGACAAACCCTCTGCAGCCCCTGGCCTCTGAGCTGAAGGCAAAGGCAGAGATGATCTTTCAAAGCTGAGCTGAGCTCACAGTAAGTGGAAAATGATCTGATCAGCAAAGAGGAGCTGAAGGGATCCCTTTGGCCTGGGTGAGAGGAGCAGCTCATGCATTGGGGAGAAGTTTTGTTTCCACTTGGCATCAAGATTTTAACTACATCTGCTGCAGGCATGGGGCTGGGGAGAGGACCACTCCTGCAAGGGAGAGCATCACCTGCAAACAAGAGGGAATCAGCCTGATTGAGGCAAGCAGATGTCTGCAGTCCTGTGATTAGAGCTGCATAAATAACTCAAGTTTCACTTCACTGACCAAAAGCCCCCAAAGTGGGAAAAAATCTTCCTTTCCCCCCCTCCCCTTCTCTTTTCTTCTCTTCTGCTGCTAATAAAAGCTCCTCAACACAATTTCCTTCCAGTCAACTGACATATTCTGTGCTCTCTGCAATGAATTCACCTGCCTGGTGAATGTGAGGCAGGCTGTGGATGGAGTCTGCCTGGACTTCAGCAAAGCCTTTGACACTGCTGCCACAACAAGCTCCTGGCACAGCTGGCAGCCTGTGGCTGGGACAGATTCACCCTGATATGGGTCAAGAACTGGCTAGAAGGCTGGCACCAGAGAGTGGTGGTGAATGGTACCACATCCATCTGGCAGCTGGCAGTAGAGGTGTGCCCCAGGGATCAGTGCTGGGCACAGTCCTGTTCAATAATGTTAATGATGATCTGGAGCAGGGGATTGAGTCCAGCAGCAGAGAGTTTGCAGATGACACCAAGCCAGGAGCAGCTGTGGAGCTATTGGAGGGTAGCAGAGCCCTGCAGAGGGACCTGGCCAGGCTGCATGGGTGGGCAGAGGCCAAGGGGATGAGACTGAACAAGGCCAAGGGCAGGGTTCTGCACTTTGGCCACAACAACCCCAAGCAGCACTGCAGGCTGGGGCCAGAGTGGCTGAGAGCAGGCAGGCAGAGAGGGAGCTGGGGGTGCTGGGAGAGAGGAGCTGCAGAGAAGGCAGCAGTGCCCAGGTGGGCAGCAGAGCCAATGGCATCCTGGGCTGGCTCAGGAGCAGTGTGGGCAGCAGGACAAGGGAGGTTCTTGTGCCCCTGTGCTCAGCACTGCTCAGGCCACCCCTGGAGTGCTGTGTCCAGTTCTGGGCCCCTCAATTCCAGAGAGATGTTAAGATCCCAGGCACCCAGCAAGAGAACAAGGGGACACAGCCTCAAGCTGTGCCAGGGCAGGTTGAGGCTGGATGTGTGGAGGAAGTTGTTGGCAGAGAGAGTGATTGGCATTGGAATGGGCTGCCCAGGGAGGTGGTGGAGTGGCTGTGGCTGGAGGTGTTGCAGCCAAGCCTGGCTGGGGCACTTAGTGCCATGGTCTGGTTGGTTGGGCAGGGCTGGGTGCTAGGTTGGGCTGGCTGAGCTTGGAGCTCTCTTCCAACCTGCTTGATTCTCTGATTCTCTGATTTATTTCAGTTGGCTTTCAAACTGCAGCTTCTCTGCCTGCTATTTTTTGTCTACACCTGTGTGAATGGGAGGACCTTGGGCACTACTCACTGAAAACAGAGCTCAGAAAAGGTTGAAATGAGAAATTTCAACTTCTAAGCTTCTTTTCCCACTGAAATAGGCAAATATCTGGCTGTAAGATGAATGTGCAAATGTACTGATTTAATCAGCCCACCTCCTGAATTGTTGCTGAACAAAACACTCCAGCTATGCATTTCTCCCTGGTCTTTATCTCTGAGTTTGTCTGCTCTCTGTTAAATCCCCACCTCAGGACTTAGTGCTATGCTGAACTCCCTGAAGGAGTGAGAGCAACCAGATAAACACCATGGTCCTGGCACACAGTGCCTGGAATCCAGACCTCTGCTTCATCTCTTCTTGTCCTACTGCTGAATCTTACTTGAACTTGTCCAGAGAAGGGCAGCAAGGCTGGGGAGGGGCCTGGAGCACAGCCCTGTGAGGAGAGGCTGAGGGAGCTGGGGGGGTGCAGCCTGCAGCAGAGGAGGCTCAGGGCAGAGCTCATTGCTGCCTGCAGCTGCCTGCAGGGAAGTTGTGGCCAGGTGGGGTTGGGCTCTGCTGCCAGGCAAGCAGTGACTGAACAAGAAGACCCAGCCTGAAGCTGTGGCAGGGCAGGTTCAGGCTGGATGTTAGGAAGAAGTTCTCCATAGCAAGAGAGATTGGCACTGGAATGGGCTGCCCAGGGAGGTGGTGGAGTCCTCATCCCTGGGGATGTTTAAAAGGAGGCTGCATGAGGCACTTAGTGCCAGGGGTTACTTGATTGGAAGCTGTTAGGTGCTAGGTTGGACTGGATGATCTCAGAGGTCTTTTCCAAGCTGGTTAATTCTGTGATTCTGTGCAATAAGGATAGGCTTCATGCATGCTTCCTCCTATCAGCCAGCCTCAACCTGCCCTGCCACAGCTTCAGGCTGTCCTGGGGTGCCTGGCAGCAGAGCCCAACCCCACCTGGCTACAGCCTCCCAGCAGGCAGCTGTAGCCAGCAATGAGCTCTGCCCTGAGCCTCCTCTGCTGCAGGCTGCACCCCCCCAGCTCCCTCAGCCTCTCCTCACAGGGCTGTGCTCCAGGCCCCTCCCCAGCCTTGCTGCCCTGCTCTCAACACCTTCCAGCACCTCAGTATCTCTCTTGGATTGAGGAGCCCAGAACTGGACACAGCACTCCAGGTGTGACCTTCCCACCTAAGCCAATCTATGGCAGGTGCTGAAGAAATGAGTGGCTGTGTCACTCTCAGACATGGCCCAGTGACCATGGAAGCATTGGGTAGAAAGTTGCTGATCTTAGAGATCTTTTCCACCCTTCCTGATTGTAAGAAAGCTTTGCCTTGTAGGGCTGCAGTGATATTCTGCCAGTCAAGCCCCACTGCCTTTTATCTCCACGAAGACCTCTCCTTCATTGGGTGACCTTAAACAAATCATTTCACTTCTGATGTGTTTGTGAACCCAGCTGGAAAACTTCCCCACCAAAAAAAAACCCATCCAGCAGGCAACTTCCAGCCAGCCCCATGCAGTGCTCTTGCATTTGAGCTTTCCTCAGGGAAATAAAGCACAAATGAAAATTGCAAACCATCATCAAGCCATAATAAATGTTTGCAACAACCCCAAGCAGTGCTATAGGCTGGGGACTGAGTGACTGAGAGCAGCCAGGGGGAAAGGGACCTGGGGGTACTGATAGAGAGTAGCTGCAGAGGAGGCAGCAGTGCCCAGGTGGCCAAGAGAGCCAATGGCATCCTGGGCTGGCTCAGGAGCAGTGTGGGCAGCAGGACAAGGGAGGTTCTTCTGCCCCTGTGCTCAGCACTGCTCAGGCCACACCTTGAGTGCTGTGTCCAGTTGTGGGCTACTCAATTCAAGAAAGATGTTGAGGTGCTGGAAGGTGTCCAGAGAAGGACAACAAAGCTGGTGAGGGGCCTGGAGCACAAATCCTATGAGGGGAGGCTGAGGGAGCTGAGGGTGTTTAGGCTGGAGAAGAGGAGGCTCAGGGGTGATCTTATTACTGTCTACAACTACCTGAAGGGACATTGTAGCCAGGTGGGGTTGGGCTCTTCTCCCAGGCAACCAGCAATAGAACAAGGGGACACAATCTCAAGTTGTGTCAGGATAGGTCTAGGCTGGGTGTTAGGAGGAAGTTGTTGTCAGAGAGAGTGATTGGCACTGGAATGGGCTGCCCAGGGAGGTGGTGGAGGCACTGTCCCTGGGGGTATTCAAGCAAAGCCTGGATGAGGCACTTAGTGCCATGGTCTGGTTGATTGGCCAGGGCTGGGTGCTAGGTTGGACTGGCTGATCTTGGAGGTCTCTTCCAACCTGCTTGATTCTATGATTCTATGATTTCCCTGGAGTCTAGGGGAAAGGCTGAAATTCCACCACCCAGCCAGCCAGGGTAGAAGTTACTTCTTTGTTTGGGGTTTGGAGTTGAGTTTTTTTTTTTGGCTGTAGTTTAGCCTCTGCTCAACTCTCCCCACAGCTCAGTCTCTGCATGATTTTCCTTGCTCCTTTTTATCCTCTGACCATATGGGTTGGATGAGCTAATTGATGAGCTGACAGGGAGCTGCATTGTGTTCTCCATCTCAATGACTTTACCCTGATGGATCTGTCACCTTCAGGCTTAACCAAAACCACTCAGTTCTTCCTTTAGTGGCAGAGGAGAGCTCTGCACAGCCATTCACACAGAATCACACAGTCACAGGATGTTAGTTAGGGGTTGGAAGGCAGCTCTGGTCATCATCAAGTCCAACCCTCCTGCCAGGGCAGGGTCAACAAGGACAGGTCACATAGGAAAGCATCCAGGTTGGGTTTGAATGTCTCCAGAGAAGGAGACTCCACAGCCTGGGCAGCCTGCTCCAGGGCTCCAGCACACTCACAGAGGGGCTGGACTAGGTTATAGAATCATGGAATGGCTCAAGTGGGAAGGGATGGCAGAGATCATCTACTCCAACCTCTCTGCTGTGGGCAGGGACACCTTTCAACTAGACTTGGCTGCTCAAGACCTTGTCCAACCTGGCCCTGAACAGCCCCAGGGATAAGGTATCCACGACTTCCCTGGGCAGCCTGTTCCAGAGTCTCACCACTCTTATACTGAAGAACTTCTTCCTAAGCTCCACTCTAACCCTGCTCCATCTCAGCTTCAAACCATTCCCCTTGGCCTGTCTCTAGACACCCTCAGGAACAGTCTCTCTGCTGCCTTCTGCTCTCCCTCAGCTTCAAACCATTCCCCTTGGCCTGTCTCTAGACACCCTCAGCAGAAGTCCCTCTGCAGCCTTCCTGTGGGATCCTTTCAGGCATTGGCAGGCAGCTCTAAGGTCTTCCTGGAGCCTTCTGTTCTCCAGGCTGAACACCTCCAGCTCCCTCAGCCTCTCCTCACAGCAGAGCTGCTCCAACCCTTGGATCATCTTTGTGGCCCTCTCTGGGCTCACTCCAACAGCTCTGTGCCACTCTTACAACGAGGACACCATAGGTGATCCCCAGAGGTCCCTTCCTACCCTCACCATGCTGGCATTGTGTGGTACCCAGCTCTGTCTGACTGCACTTAACCTTGGGACAGCATTGGAGGGAGCAGCAGGATGAGTCTCACAGGGAGAGGCAAGCCCAAAGCACCACAAAAGGATGGGTAAGACCCACTTGACAGCACTGAAATGCCAGAGCTGGGAGTTAGCCTAGCAGTAGCCATTTGGCATTTTCCCACCACTCCTTAAGTGAGGACTTGATGCTTGAGCTGATTACATGCTGGTGTTTGACCCAGAAGATTCACAGCTGAGCTGCAGCTTAGTGTGAGGCTGGGAGGAAAAATAAAAGGCTGAAGAAGAGGGGCAAAAAAAGCCTTTATCATCAGAGATGAAGTTAAGTACCAGAAATAGTCTGAAAGTATATGGTAAAGAAGGTCAAAGTGGAGAAAATGCTCTCAAGGTCAAAGAAAGGAGCACAAAAGGAGGGCAAGATCCTGCAGCTGGGTGGAGGCAATGCCAAGCACAAATGCAGGCTGGGCAGTGCCAGGCTGGAGAGCAGCCCTGAGGAGAGGCACTTGGGGGTGCTGCTGGAGGAGAAGCTCAGCAGGAGCCAGCAGTGAGCACTTGCAGCCCAGAGAGCCAAGCAGAGCCTGGGCTGCAGCAGCAGCAGTGTGGCCAGCAGGGCCAGGGAGGGGATTCTGCCCCTCTGCTCTGCTCTGCTCTGCTCAGACCCCACCTGGAGTGCTGCATCCAGCTCTGGAGCCCCTGGCACAAG